>NW_028288825.1:1357961-1508846 GCF_059628265.1 Tinamus guttatus | reverse complement strand
AACCACCAGCACTCTCCGTAATTACTCTGCTGCAGACACTAGACCTGCCAGCAGATTTTACATTCTCTAGTGCTTCATTAAGATTAGAAGAATCTAACAAGAAGCGTTGTCAAATTACTGGCTGTGCTCTTATAGAAACTGGAGATGCACCTAAGGAAGAGCGTTGTTCATTACACAGAGCAGCTTCACAGCTCTAGTATATCAGAAATGAAACAAAAACCTGAACATACGCAATGACAGTGTTTTAACTAGAATGTATAGAGCAGCTACCTCTTCTCTGTCATTTCCTTGTTGCTGGAAAGATAAGCCTAGCAGAGCTGATTCAATCCACAAAAATGTGAGAAAAGGAAGGGAAAAAACCTCTTTACAGACTTACTCCATCACCATTATAGAAATCTTTTTATTAAAGTGTGTAAATAGAAATAGATCTCTGTGTGGGTCATCTTTAAAATATTTCAATGACACAATCCTTATGAACAGAACTTAAGAGAACTTGTGTTTAGAATTCCATTCTTTCACATAATCCAAGTTACACACTTGCTTTGGATTCTTACAGAAACAATCTGTAATGCATTTAGGAGACTCTAGTCCTTGCAGCTTACACTATTGTTACAAAAAATGCATAGATCAGTCAGGTGAGGAGAAGCAAAAAGAAAAAAAGGAAAAAAAGGAAACTGTACTTTTTCCTACTCATGCCAAAAATACATACAAAGGAATTTTCCCAATTATGTGAACAAACGGATAGATTTACTCTAGCGTGCATACATATCAACTTAGCATTCTCTGGGCTTTGTAGGCAAGAATTTATGGGCATAAATCCCATTCTAGGCTGCAATCCAATCTCCGAAGCTAAAATGTACTCTTAGAAATTGGTTTCCAATTAAGACTTCAAAACATACAGAAAATTTACAGTGTATGAATGGGGTGGGGAATACATGCATCTCTGTCAGGATAAAATAGCATCTACTAGAGGTTTCCTAACAAAGAACAATGTTTCAAGAAACTAGGAAAACAGATTTACATGCATGAACACTGTATGCTCTGTATCTGTTTTAGAACAAAGGGTTTACTAAATAGGCAGAAACTCTGCATTTTCCAGTAGAGTCTGCAAGACCTTGAAATTCCATCATGCAAACCTACACAGAGGATTCATCTGAATATATGGTAACCACCTCCATTAACTTGCAGTAAATCCTCTGATTTTACCAAGCACAAGCCTAACCTGAAAAGCGGAGTACTATATACCTAGCAAAGTCTCAGTTTATGTAAAGTGCCTCAACAAACTCCTTTTCCTCCTAGGCACCTTTGCCGTAATGTATTTTATATACAGACCATTTCAACAGAGTATCATCTTCAGGTATCAAAGCCATAAATCACCCCATTTTTCATCCTTTTTGTCCTCACTTCTCAGCTCTACATAGTTGTGCCGAGCACTCTTATAGGCCTGTGAGGATGAGTAATGATGGGCATAAAGGTGGCTCTGTTTTTACATTTCTGAGCGCACGCACTACATTCTCCTTTCTTCCCAAGTATTTGTGTTATTCCACTCACAAGATACAGGTCCATTAACCTGACCTACTGAATGGTCATTTTGTAAAGTATTTAGATAAACCTTAGGGTGTGGACCACCTTGGAATTAATTCTCATTGGCAAAGCCAAACATGAATACCGGTAGGTAAAACAGCAGTGCACAAACTCTCTCAGCCAAAGGGCTCAATGAACAGATTCTCTGTTTTATCTCCCCTCCACCCAATTCCACCACTATTTCCAAATTCTTTTCATATAATTCATTTCATGATTCTATTGAGAAACAGGTTTAGAGCAGCACAGATGAGAATGTTAATTGATGCAGTTATATATTTTTAAAATAAACACCAGCGATTCAATGCTTGGCATGTTTGCAAGAAAAGCTACTAGGCAAGAGCTAAATTCTGAAAACCATCTGACACTCATTACTCACCATCAATCTACTTCAAGGTGCAAGAATTTTATAGCTTCCTATTTATTGCAGAGAAATCACTGGCACAACCTATACAGTTAAGCGATCTTAAGCCATAAAAAAATGGGACAAGGGTTGTCCATTAGGGGGGAAAAAATATCACTTATTTTTGTGTAGTTTTGCTTAATGTTCAGTATCTTTTTCTCCTGGAGATTCACTGGATGCCCTGGCATTCCATCCACGTAAGATCACACCTTCAGAGAAGTGGGGCGGAGGGGAGATGACATTAACCCCTGCCCCGATCATTTGTCACTGGATAAGATGCCTTGAGATAACTGTATCAGTTAAGCCCAGTGGGAAAGCGGGCTAAAAAAGAAGAATCTGAACCGAAGTTTCCCAGGTAATTCAATACAGAGGAATTCTTTGAGTCACAGCGCTGAAATCTCCACTGGTCAACTCTGCCTCATCCAACTCTTGTCTCTGGGCATAGGACTCTTCAGCGTAACAAATGCATGTGGCTCAGTCATGAAAAACAAACAGTCGGTTGCAAAATTGCAGGATATTGGTTGTAATTATGAATGTGGTGAAATTCAGATTCATTGAGAAACAGTTTTATAATGAAAGTGCTGAGTGGATTTATACATAACATGATATTTATTGTTTGCAAGTTAAGCACAAGAAGCTGGATGATCAGACGCTGCAGCTCTGCTTGTGAAGGACAAAGCTCTAAGTTTTACCTCCAGGAGGTTGGCTCATTTTTTGCTCCCCTCCTACAGCCCTTAGCTGCCATATTTTAGTCTAGTATCACAGATATGGCTCTTCGCTCATTCACATAGCCTGATCTTCCTGAACGTTAACTACCAGAACTCACACAAACGTGGGCACAAATTTTTGAGCAGGTAAAAATAAAGGTAGAGATTTTTTCAAAGCGGTGAGTGAGATTAAAAAACTTGAGCACAATTGAAATTAATGTGAACCCTGCATTTAAGCCCCACTTTTATTATGTGCTTGTATGGAGTCTAGTAGTAAAGCCCATTCTTTTTAATACATTAATGCAGCTCTAGTGAAAGGTGGCCTAGGCCACTTATGGGGCTCCATATGCAGAAACACAAATGAAGTCCATTGCCTAGACCACCTTAGTCTTTTTCCCAGCCTCTCAATCTACAAGATTAATTTCCTCTTTTTCAAAGTATTTTTTAAAATGTGTATATGTCAACAGAATACAAAGATATATATATATATATATATATAAAACACTGTGCTGTTTACATCATAATACGATGAAAGCATATCAAAATTGCACAATATTATAACAGGACCTTTGTTTTTAATATAGAAATTTACTTGAAAAGAAATACAAAAAGTCTAAAGAAAATGGTATTTCTGCACCAGGAATGGTTTTTTTTTTCCTTTTAACTTAGGAAGAGTGATATTTTCCCATTTATCACCACATCTGGTTTGAATCATCCTGCAGCTGCTACCTTTTGGTACAGTTGCTGTTAGTTCTTTGTAACCTTCTGTTCTGACACATTCTGGAATAATTGAATAATAAATCAAAAAAAATAAGAAGTGTAACGTATAACTAATGAATGGCAAGCAGCAGGAAAAATGCAAATTGACAGGAGCATTGAGGATGATCAGAGAACAACTTTGTACTAGACTGCTTAAGGAGAGCTTTCACCTTCTGCCTGTGTTTAACTCACCTGCAATGACCAGAATGAATTTTCTGGGGTACAAGGCACAGAAGTAAAACTGAATTTAAAAGCACAAAACAACGGTAAAAGTCATTTAGATTGAGCCCAGTTTGCACAAACTTCTATGGCAGTTTATATGCCAAAGACAAGCTCTGCATACAGACCTCTCCAACTACCTTAAATCTTAAAGCCTAGGAGTCCACATCTAGTCTTGCAGTCCTTACTCACATGCACCTAAGATAATAAATAGGAAAAAAGTCTTATTGGCTAAGGGGGCTGTGCCTGTCATATGCAACATGGATTAGACCTAAAAGAGAGGACAAAGCAGTGCCAGTGACCTCAGCGAAACAGAGGGAAAGAACAGCACTTTGTATACGGGATGCACAAACTGTACCAGCACACTCACTCTTCTGCACCCTCCTGCCCATTAATGTATTTCTGCATAAGAAGATAGCAAAGATGTTTTTTTCCTGTTAAAAAACACTGAATCAAGATCTTTAAAATATTTACATAGACCTACAGAAACGAGTGCCTTAAAGCACAAGGCTATATGCTCTTGCTTTAGTCTTACTCCCATTACCACCAGAAGAGTCTGTGACATATTTTCTGGGTAAAACTTGCACATTTAATTAAAGCACACACTGAGCTTTAAGACTAAGGGCTGCAGATCAGTCTCAGAAGAGCAGACAGCACAGTAATTATTTCAATACCAGCTCTGTCTAAACAAGGGTGACTTAAATATAAGACTTAAAAGACCAACAGTTCCATTTTCAGTAATCAGGTACGTTTGACAACACAGCCTTACGAAATCTTTACTGCTCTGCTTCGCCACCTTCCAGTGCAAACAGAATTTGCTTTCCTTTTATATGTGCAACTAGGAACACAATTCCTCTTTGGGGAAGAAACAGCCAACATCTGTGGAAAAAATGCACGTACGTTGGCAAACAGCACTCACCTCCTGAAAAAGCGTAGACATTTCACAGACCAGACATGAGCTGGGGCTTTGCATTTCACATTTGTGCCTGTCGGAGAGGAAGAAATCTCGCAGCAGTGGAGTGTGGGTAAGTGCCTGGACAATACAGTTCATAAAACATGTGTTCCCAAGATTGATTAGCCCTCGTAGACCTATAAAGACAGAAGGGGGAGGGGGGACATAAGCATTATCAAGTTAACAAAATGCTCTATTTGTTATTTGCATTTTAATATAGTTTTTACACTATTGCCAGAGATTTACAGTGTAGGCAGACCTGCAAGCACAGTTTTATATTGTTTCGGATAGACTATTGGTCTTGTCGTACTCGAGTCCTGCCATAAACTTTCTAAATCATGCTAGGATTTCCTTCTTAAAATCCCGTAAGAACATAAAACTCCAAGTACAGCAACACCAATAGCATTATTTTTACAATGGCTGTTTAACCAGACATCACCAAAAACATCCCCTCTCCCCAAGTTGCTACCAAAATGCAATGATGACAACTGATAGATCAATACAATTTGACATAAAATCATAAATAAATAAATATTTGGATAGCTTAAATGGCTTTCCTTCATGCAGGTCATAGAGCAAGAATGGGCTTTTTGTACAGTTAAAATGTAGTAACAGACATCATCCTAAGACAGGCAACTAAGCAAAGAGCCTTGACAGTGGCAGAACAAAATCAGGCTCTGAGATCCAACGCAGACTTAACCCCTTTTTTGTACAAAACCTGAGATCTGAACAAAAACAAGCCTAATAAGAAACTCTGAACACTGGTAATCCCATTCATTTGTTTTAGCTGAGTTAAACATTAATCTACAGCACACATCACAAAATTCAACTTGGCATAAGAGAATTCATCACACCTTAAGTCATATGTTCAATAATGCCAGAGACGATTTCTTGTGCTTGGAAACCAAGATGCTTAAAGGAAAGCTCTTTTGTTGCACAACAGAAGGGAGGTTAGAAGTGGGGAAAGATTTCAGTCTTTTGCAAAGTCTAAGTGAGAAGAAAAACATGCTCAAATCCTTGGGTATTCCTCCAAACGTTAACATAACTACCACCACACAGGAGTGCTAAACAAAAGCAGCATCAGGCAGACAAAAATGCTTGTTTCTAAACCAAAAGCTTCCTGTAAAACAAGAAATTTCCAGACATACAGATATACACACAATCCTGGTATTAACTTAAAATTAACACAGTCCTCTTCTGCAATATAAACGGGATTGCCATGCAAAGGGTGAATGAAAAATGGGATTTCTCGCTTGAGAAAAAGAATTTCCTTGCCATTCTACAAGGGGGAATGTGGAAAAAAAATAATCAGCAGGCAATGCTGAGGCAATGGCAGGCGGTGCAGTTCCCTAGCAGAACACCAGATAGTGCTGCAGGGGCTCCTGAGCATCTCTGGGCAGGAGGGGTGCTGCAGTTGCTAGGCTACAGGAGAGGATGGCACTGTCACCTTCAACTGCGTCGCGTTGGGAGAGCGACACAGAGCCCCCTGCAATTATGAGCCCTGTATCTACTGTAACATTGTCGTCCAACGGCTTCGTTTACTCCAAAATGCAGAAGAAAGCTTCTCGTTTGCATTACGGGAACGTCTGCTAGGAAGGGAGCTCATTGCAGTCATTTGCTTCCTTTTCATGCTGGGAGGCAACAAGTGTATGCACACCAGCAGCCAAGTGTTAAATAGTTAATTTGTCGTAGCAGCCTGGAACGCAGCGCGATGCTACGGTTTCACATCCAACCCTATCCAACCCCCAGCCTACATGTCTCTGCATCCGATGTCAAAACAGAGAGGTGCTCGTGCCCTGCAAGCGCAGAAATGTTGGGTCAGACCTTATTGCATATCCCTCCCCAGGAATTTGCATTTGAAACGCACTGTTTTTACTTAAAATCAGACTCTGTGCAAACACAAGGTTATGAGACTCCCTGGGCATGCCTGGGATGCACCAGGGGATTCTGAGACGCAGAAAAGTTTCTCTCCGTTTCTCCCTGGAAATCTTGATCCCTTTAGTTAATGCTGGAATTCAACATCAGTCTGAACTGCAGAAAGTAGCATAATAAAAAAGGTATTACAACTAGAGACTCATCCTAACAGCTTTCTTTTCGTAACTAATTAAGCAATCACAAGTAAAAGCAAACACATAAAGGCAGCTTTTTGGAATCATTTATTAAGCATCATTTATTACATGCCTGTGGCTGGACCTTGTTTCCCTGTGACCACAAGAATCAATCCTCCTCAAAGCTGTCCCCAGCAGACTAGTTACAGGTGTCACACTCAGAGGGCCCTCTCGGCTAACACTTTACACGCTTGCTGCTTTGGTGCCACTTTTCCATGGGTTTGCACGGAGTGCTCCATACTGTATGACTTCACTTGACTGAACTGAGACAAAGTAACCTGCAAAACAGATGAGGCTGAAATGTGAATACTCCAAACCCTAATAAAAGTAAGAAAATTGTAAATGTAGCAAAAGATGAAAACTTACTTGGCCGGAGAAGGAAAAATGGAAAGAAGCACACATCAATTTTATCCTTGAGGGAGCAATGACTGCAGCTGCTATACCCTCCTTTGGGCTGTCATCTGAAATGAAACAGGTACAACGCATTGAAGGATACCTAAACTACCAAGAAACTATCAATTGCAGCATCTTGACCACGAAAAAACATCCAAACATAATGCACATAAACTGAAGAGCTGACAGAACTAAGCTCAGGGTGTTCCCGTATCCACAACTCCTGAATCAAACTGAAGTTTTGTTGGAGAGAGGAGAGGCTAAAATTAAAGCCTTCTCTACAGCATTCTAGTCCATTAAACATGAAGAGTGTAAAGATTTGTGCCTGCTACATGTACTGCTCTGCCCATCAACGGCACCTGGCAATATCTAACCGTCCAGTGATCGTGGCAACGTGTGGATTGCAAATAAAACAGCCCACTTTTGCCAGCAGCAGTAATTGTCTCCATTTTTTATTTAATCACTGGGCATTACTAGCATAGAGGAGCAGGGAAGTTTTCTAAGGACTACCAACAGGATCCAGCCTCTAGTAGTAAGGCTGTGGAACCATGCAAACTTCTGCTGTATTTTATAGTATCATGGTGTTTGTTTATTTCTATTTGTAGTGAACTTTCCTTCTGAACTGAGCAAGAGCAACCAGTGAGATATCCAGTCTCTTAGCAGATAATGTGCCTTTGCGGCAAGTGTATTTTTTGCATAAAAGCACTGCTTCCCTTCTTAGCTTTATTAAAGAAAACAAAAGTTGAAAATAAATCAATACTGTTACCAAAGCAAAATTATCACATATAATAAAAAATACTTTTCATCAGTATGCATGCTGTATGAGCACCATTCTCATTCTGTCACATGCTGGACAGGTGGGGTCCATGCAAAGTGGCAAATCTAATGCAATGCCTTTAGCACAGATAACCAAATCTAGAAATTTCCTTTTTCTTTTGTTCTCAAAATCAGGTTCTAAGCAGATGGCTTACCTTAATCAGCTTCAGTTCTTCATTCTTCCGACATGAATTGCTTTGGTTTTGTTTCTAAAACGCGCAGAGTCGCAGAGCTGCGATACTGGGCAACGAGGCTCGCGGTGCTGCAGGGAGCTGTGAACACTGGTTCTGCAAGTCCACCCACGCAGGCGAGATGAGAAACCAAACAAGATAAGGAAATCCCACTTCTCTGAACTACGATTGTACAAATATTAAGAAGAATTTAGCAGGGGAAGGGGGAAGGAAGTGAGGGGACCACACATGAATATAGGAGTTAGTAAATCAAGCCAGGCAGGCAGGCAGGTTTGTCTTTAAAGAGCTGAAACTCAGCTTGAGGTTGGGATATGAAGAACAGAAAACAGACCAGTCTGAACAAATATTACCGGGCAGAGACCTGTGAGTTATTTGAATAAACTGAAAGCAGAAACACAGTCACTCTGCAATTAAACGGCGTTCTCCGAGGCAATGAGAAACCAGTTAGATGCACTAACGCTCAACCATCTTGCGTGCCGATCCTTTGTGTGTTAACCATCGTTTGGCAACGTTTTAGAGCAATTTTTTGGCCTCCTCCCCCTGGTTCACCATCTGGTGTCAGTGTTTCCCCAAAGCTCCTTCAGACACTATCAGGAAGTCAAGGCCAGCAGCAGAGGAAGCGCTGGGCGAAATAGGGAGAGCGCGAGTTGAACACAACCCTCGGAAACAAGCAGCTCAGCACGGCCGCAAGCACTTCCAGAACGTGTTTATTTTGTCATCCTCTGTTCATCCAACAACACCGTGATGGATACACCTCCTCTTTGTGAACGTGTATTAACGGGAGGACTGTGGAACTCCTCAGAACCTGAACTAAACCCAATTTTGCTTTGAGTTCTCAAGTTTCAGGTACGGACCCCACGGCAGCGGAATCCATTTGTTCCGCACATCAACCCCAACCAGACCAACACGCTGCCATCCCACTTGCTATGTTCCAGCATGCCAGAGCCAGAACAGTCTCTGTGGTTAGGGATAACATCATTTTTCTCAAAGGATACTCCTTTTTTTGGGGAGAGGGGGTAAAGAGGGGAGGTGGATCAAATTCACTCACTTCAGAAAAGCAGCAGTGTGCACGTACACAAAAATACAAGCCTACACAGGCAAAAACACAACATTCAGCAACACTAACGGCTATGGGAGCTACCACAAAATCAGTGTGCAGTTTTAGTGGATCTGATTCTACACTGCTTAAATTGGAGTGGGGCTGTGGCTGTACAGACCTTGTTGGCTCCAGAGGAACAGTCGACCATTTCCTAGATATTTTTCTTCCTCTTAATACACTGTATTGTCCAGGCACCCACTAAGAGGGTTACTGGGATGTGCCATAAACAGAACGCCACAAACTTTTGCCAGAGTTAAGGAAAACACCTTTCAAAGACTGTGAGTGAATACCAAGTTAACATTTGAATGTCTAATTACACACTTGTACACTCACACATTTCTCAAAAGTGTCTTACGAAGTGGATCTTACCGTTGCTGGGTACTGAACTGAATGGCTCATAGCGAGGTGTGAGGAGGTGTAGAGGAGTCTTGTTTGTTGCTCTCCTAACTTCCCGCTCGCTCCTCAGGTTTTATTGTCGCCCTCCCAAATCTGCCACTTCTCCAACTCCGGCCACCTTGTCCATCTCCAGGGAAACTCCACAAGGCCCAAACCCAGACCCAAGCCACGTCAGCTTGTCCAGTAAAACCAGGCAAAAAGCTAAAAGCAGAGGATGGTTTTGTTCTGGGTGGAATCTGAACAGAGAAGGGACAGACCCAACTGCTCGTCAAGAGAGAACGCACAACTGGCCAGCCAGAAATGCTGTGAGATCAGGTCAGTTTAAGACACTAAGACTTAAGACACTTACTCTTGCCATCACCATCTCCTCCTTGTCATTACAGTCTCCCATTCAGCCTGTGAAACACCTCTACTTCCCACCAAAACTGCCTTCCAAGTGACCAACGGTTCTTCCTTGCCAGCTGCATCCTGCTCTGGCACGCACAGTTCAGCCTAAGGAGGTACAAACTACTCCTTGTTCCTGCACTTATTGCCACTCTCCTCTTTGGCAAAAAGATCCCATCAGACAGGCTTGCAAAAATTGCTTGGGTAAATGCTCTCCAAACTGATTCATTGAATTGGTTCAAAATTGACAGAACCACTTTATGAGAGATGACATGACACATCAAATAAATGAAGATGAGCCTTCAGGGCAATAATGTTTCTCCTTTGACTACTGCTGAACCAGGTGAAAATATGCTCAAGTTTTTCCATGTTTATTTTTCTGACTTTTCTTCAGTTATTCAAGGCTGCCAGGTTACCTACTGCTCTACTTTACAAGTGCACTGGGTTAGAACAGCAAGGAAACTTTTAACCGTATTTCAATGAGGTATGCAGTAGCAGCAAACATGGAAAGATTAATTATTTTTTATTCTTACATCTATTGACCTAACTTGAGTGTCGCTTCCCCAACTCCTCGGTAAACCTTATCCTAAGAGCCAAAGTACGGAAGAAAACTGATTTAAAAGATGCAAGAAGCAAGGGGAGAACTAATCAGTAGAACACTAAGAACAGCAACTGTTAATAAAGAGAATATAAATGAGGGAACTATTTTAGATCCATTACATTACAGATTGCACCATAAAGTACAATTTTAGCCACCCCTAAACAGAAATGTAATTCCATAAGAAAAGGCGTTATGGGAAGAAAATGTATCTTAGGAAAATAAATGTGCATTTTAAAAGAAAATCCATCTTTAACCTTCCAATTTCTGGCAAAAGGATTCTGGATCACTGCATTTTTTTCCATTACTGCTGAAATAACAGATTGCTCAATAATAAAGTTTGCTTCTCTGCACAAAAGGAAACTGTCCTTGACTATTTTCAATAGAAAATCCTGGAGGTCAGCTATGAAGGAAGGTTCGTTGGGGCAAAAAGTCTATGCACACGTTTAACAAACCACTCCCTGTTGTAAAGAACAGGGTACAGGATTCCTCCTCGTATGGATGTATCATTAGGCAGCAGGAAACGATGATTTACATGGATGAACCATGCAAACCTGGAGAGTTCTCGGTTTCAGCGTGTCACCGCTCTATACTAAGTGGAGTTAATCCTCATCACTTATCAGTTTACCTTATTAACACAACTTTGCCCAGAGGCAAAGAGGGGTCAGCCAGCAAGTTAAAGGAATTAACCAAACTCAACTCACCCTATAGCTGAGCAGACAATATATTGAGACAGGAAATGCCTCCTACACGCTGAGTGCAAGCTGGGACCTTAGCAGCTGGGCAGATGCTGTTTTTCTTTTTGTAGTCATTCCTGGCTGAGATTTTTTTTTTCCTTTTAGAAAACTAAGAGGAAATTCCCCATTTTTTGGATTATCAAAAAACATGGGTGACATGTCAGTTCATATTTTCCTGTTTTGCTATCTGCAAGAAAAAATCTCACATTAAACCTAATAACTTAAATGCATACTCAAGTGTTTCACAGGACAGACTTTAAGTCTTTTGTCACTTCTAGCATATTTAGAGGCACCTGGGCAGCTTTGTAGTGACCTGAGCATTCAAAGCAGACTTGCCCAATTCATCTTTTCAAGTGGCAGTGCTAACACAGCATTAGGAGTTATTTTGATTTTACTCTTGTTTTCATTCAAACTGCCCAAAGAAAAATGAATAGTTAGCAGCATGTAGTCATAAACCTGCATCAAATTACTAGTACAGATCTGAAGAGAAACTTGTTGTGTCTGTCCTAGGCGCAGCAAGACATTCTGTTCTCCAGCATGTCTAAGAGGATGATGTAGTTCATAAGGTTTATCCAAACCCAAGTGTGGAAATATGGGCCCTAGTTACGCGTAGGAAAGTTTAAATAGTCTGGATCAAGTAAATGTGGATATTCTCTTTAAGGAACCAGCTTGAATGTCTCTGCACAGCATTCCCTAGTACTTCTTGGAAGGCTCTTTACACGCTGGGCACGGCGCCACGCCAACATGTTCGGACTGTTTACAGGCCCAGGCTGACACTGTGTTCATTCATGCCACTTAGCTGAGTCTAAGCTGACTTTGCAAACAGCACTTGGGTTGTCTCTACCCCTCTCAGTTAATGGGGGACTCATTGCATTTAGTATTTCTGTTCCACAGCTTGAATGACATAACAGAAAATGCACTCGCCCAAGAACGAAACTGCATCAAGGTAGTGCAGACATAATTGGAGGGCAGAACTCTAATTTGAAAGCAAATTGGTAAATTGGAGAAAACTTCTGGAATCAACCAAGTTCAATAAAGACAACTGCAAACTAGGGTATGAGAAAGAAATCAAAGGCACAATCACAAAATAAAGAGCAATAGCTATAGCAGCTCAACCTACATGCTTCAACGATATAGTGCTCTTGAAAAAAGATAAAATGGCATTTTAAGACTTAGTGGGGGTATGAGGGAACCTGGAGGTAATTATACTGCTGGGGCTCGCGGTAGCAAAGCTACAGCTGGATGATGCCTGGAAATGAGCACCCATTTTAAGAGATCCATACAAACTGGAGGGTTGTCAAGAACATGAATGAAATTTCACGTGAAATTAATATATGAGCCCTGAGAAACAACTGTAAAACCCACTGGTTCAGTTAATTAAAAAGAGATAATGCTGAAGGAGGAAGAGACAGGCTGACAATTCTCAAACACGTTAAAGGCCACTGCAAAGAGGACTATAATTATCTCTTGTGGCCTACCAAAGTTGTAATAAGAAAGACTTGGCTCAAAAGAAGTGAAGTTTAATTAAATATTAAAAATAATTGCTCTATCCTTAGCAAAATATTGCAGCAAGGGAGTTCTGGACTCCTGATTGCTGGAGTTGTTAAAAGAAAAAAAAAAAAAAAAAAAATCCCAGCTCTGACACCAGGCAAATCCTTGACCTTGGCTCAGAAGAGACGTGCAGGGCCCCTCTGCTTCAACTCCGTGACCGTTCACACGTTCAGATTAATATTACAGCGTGATACGAAACACGGGGAGCAGCTCTGACAGCGAAGGGGAAGGTGAGGACATTTTCACATTACCGCTAAGGCAATCTAACAGCTGACTGATGCCAAGAGGAATTCTCTCTTTGCACTTAACCGGCATCTCCGTGACTCCTGGTAAAATGGTTCACCTTGGCAGGCTGGCAGAAAAAGCAGTTTCACTGGGTATGTGCATGTGCACACGAGCGCAGCCACCAGTCTGGCTCCTTTGGCAGGCTGGAACAGCTCACCGGGGGTCAGGATGAAGGACCCCGTTCAATGAAGGATCCATCGCGCCCAAACGCGGGACGGGCGCAGGAAATGCCGGGCTGTTGTTTCGGGGCAGCCAGTCCTTCCATCACTGCAGATTAAGAAACTTTCAGCCTAGGCAACTGCCAAAAGCCACCGACTATGTTGTTAAACAGCCACATCCCAGCACCCGTATTCCTGTGCCTATCGCACAGCCTGGGAAAACAGAATTGGCTGCTCTGCTGCTGTCAGGAAAGGACAGGGAAGACCAGGTAACCTTGGTTCTTATGGTCAGTGTTGCTAACTGTCCTCACTGCCATTTTTGGGTTATACAGATGATCTGCATATGAGCTTCTGCATCTCTGGATCAATGAATCATTCGAATACACCTAAAAAAAAAGTCACAGGATGATGTGAAGTGACCATCAGTATCCTGGTCAAGTACTTCAGGTCAGTTCCTCTGCATCTTACCTGCTAAAACAGGCCAAGAAAAACTGAAGCTTGCAGTTCTTAGCAGTGCTATAAATCAGTTCTGGAGGAGTTCTGCAGCATCCGTGCATCATGCAGTGCCTTTAGCTAAAGGCAGTGCATGGTTGTTTTAACTAAGCTGGACTAAGGGCTCAGCATAGCAGACCCCAGCAGTAGCTTATTTAAAAAAGAATTTCTAATAATAAGGCCATAAACAGCAATAAATGAAGATGAGACTCAAGAAAGATTACTCTTAACTTTGTCAGATTTAGGAAAAAAAAAAATATATATATGTATAAAAGAAATATCTAAAAATGACTACCAGAGGTGGCTTTACTACAGATTCCTGTCTCAGAACATGAGTTTGGCATCCTCATGTACACTGCACCTATGGAGAAACATAAAGACAGGCCACATCCCTGAAGCAAAAGGATTACACAAGTTACCACAAGAAGGAGCAGACAAAAAAGCTTAGCTTTATGGATTATCATCGCAGAAAACAGGGAAAAACAAACAAACAAAACAATAAAACCCCAGTAAAACTCAAAATGAACCAGCTACACTCATTTTTCTTCCTGTAACTCTAGGCTTCAAACACTTCCTCCAAGGCATGTTCACATGCGCACACCCTGCCTGGTTAAAGGAGTTCAAATTACTAAAATATCGGGCAACATAAGCAAACCTCTTAAGGTTATTTTTTCATGTAGCCCCTGTAATTAGACATGCTGTCCCTAATCTCTGGTCTCAAGACCAGAGGTTGAAAATATTTTTATTTCCTGTGAATTTAAATTAAGAAACATGCTTCCAAAGCAAAATAAAAACATTTTTGACCAAGCAGCTAAATGGTACATTGAGTTTTGTACCACCATGGACAGGAAGCACAGCTGCTTGATCTTGGAATCCCAGCTCCAATCTACTCCCTTAACTCAAGGCAGAATTAGCAATACCTAAATCATTCTCAGTAGATGTTCCCCTGAATTATTCTCAAAACACTCTAGTGATGAGATTCTACAACATCTTCAGATCCACTTGCATTCTCAAGAGTACCACTATCATCGTAGTAAATAAATGCAGAGTTTAAGAGAACTGCAACAGCTGATACCATGTTTTTATCAATTATTTCTTCTATACAAAAGGTCAACATTTGATAGATAGGTTTAAATCACTTCCAAAAACAGGAAAAATTCAAGTTTTTAGAACTCCAACAAAGAAATAAGCCTTTTAATCTCCAATACAGCCTATCATAGGTAAGAACACATCAGATCCCAATTCCCAAAGGAGAACTTCACTTCTATATGTATGGGAGTCCGTACTGCCAGAAACAAAGATGTATTTGCAGATACAAGTATCTCCACATAATAGATGTTCTGATAACTCAGGAAGCTTTGCATACTCAGAGATACCTGTTCAAACAAAATCCATATCAGAATAGGCAAAATAAGCACAGAAAATGAGAGAAGATAATAGCTGTGTGCAGTGTTACAGGGGTTCTGTACTCCAGCTCCAGAAAGAATAACTGAAGTGCCAAGATTCAGAAGAGACGTGGATATGGTAAGTGTGATAGCTAAGCCAGGTGTCACAAGAGGAAACTGATGTATTGTGCTCTCAAAAAAAAGAGGTGAAACGGCATGCAATCTTCCATGGTAATAACCTCTACTTGGTTCTCTGAGCTAAAATGAGTAAGACTGAGAAAGACATGAAGTTCCACAGTAGAAATTGTACCCAAATCCTCTGAACTCCTATCTTGGCATGTCAAGATCCATAGAATAAATTTTGTCTGCTCTGCCTCAACGTGATCCAGCCTCTGTCAGGATCTCTTGGCAGTGAAGCACACCGGAGACCACGCATGTGCAATCTGCAGCTCAAGCTTTCGGAGCACGCAATAGAAGGGAATGTCTTCCCTATGTGGCACTGGAAATAAATCACATCATGCTTTAATATACAGGATTAAGTTTGATTATCTGATCCTCATAACACCTAAAGACAAATCAGCTTGAGGACAAAGATAAACACTGCACTGAAAAAGTGTGTGCATGTCACAGAGTTGGATAAACAAAGTCATGGATTTCCGCACAGCAGGAAACAGAGGAAATGTTGCATATAGGTAGATTCCTGGTATTAAAAGCTTAGAAAACAAAACCAGCCCCTTACAACTATGATGCTCTTTGTGCACTGCAGCACACACAGAGCTGAGTAAGTTTTCAAGAGGAATAAAGATATGGAGAAGCCCCTAAGGCAAGCAAAAAAAACCCAAATAAGAACAGCCCCATCCCACACCCTAGGCAATGCAAAGTTCAAGCCATTAAAGTCCTATGAACCAGAGAATAAAAAGAATCATTAATCTGATAATCACAGAAAATACAGGGAGGACCAAACAGAAGATGCCCAAAATCTAAAAAGAACAGGGACTCTGCAAAGAAATGGAACTCTGTGATTGTCAAAAACTACTAAACAATTAATACAAAGCATTTACAACAGCCAAATTTATAAGGGATAGCTAAGCTTCAAACTTTTCAAGGTACTTCTATATGGCAACTGGATGACTAAGAAAAAAAGCCTTTACACAAAACAAAATACTTCAAAAGGTAGCATAAAATATTCTCTTTGCCCTCCCCTAAAGCAGTCAAACTTAAAAGCTCGGTGAGATCTTGCACGATCTGCACAGAAGCATAAGACTTAGAGTGCGAATCCTGTGCAGATGGCATCTTTAAAGAACAAGAGGTACTCCCACTGAACTGACAAAATAAAATTCACACCCGCAGCCATCCTTTTCCCCCCAATATCACACCATATGCTGCCTACAAGTTTTTACCCTTCCTTAAAACAGATTTTACAAATTAATAACTTAAGGAATAGTCTAACTGCCAACAAAATTAAATACATCCAAATATATTAATATGCACAAATTATTGTTGATGAATTGGCACGGAGCTCTTCCAACAATCCACAAAACACAAGCTATAGCACATGCTGTTTATGCCTATTCCCACTTTCAGTATATACTGTATCTACATCCTTTGCACACAAAGCCCAAATCTAGAGGCAGATACGAAAGAGTAAAATGGAAGGACATAGTAAATAAAATCCAAAAGTGATCGATAAGAGAACAAAACAGAGATGGGGTTTGCTGGCCTTGTTATAAGGTTCGTGCTCTCAGTAATGTCACAAAGCAAGTAAAAATACAACAGTAAAAAAATAATAAAAAAAATATAAAGTAAATAGTGAGGAAACCATCTTCTCAAGCTAATGGTACTTTTCTCTGCTTGCCCATGACTTCAGGGCAAGACAGGCCACGCTAAGGCTGCAATCCTTGTAAATACGTGGGCTCATTCTGAACTTCCTTACTTGGCTCCAGGTTCAGGGACTATGAACCCTGATTCCCCCTCCAAGAGGAGCACTGCACAATATTGACAGAAAAAAAAGCTACAGTATATAGCCTGGCATAGCGTGTTCAAGGGAAGGAGAAACACACCACTGAACTCAAGGTTTGCTTTCGAAGTTTTGAGAGAGATGCAGGAACCTAAGCACCTTTAACACGTGCTTTTGTCAACAATCACATTGCTTTGTTTTGTTTTTTTTTTTAAAAAAAACATTTAAATGCTGTTTAAATAAACGCCTTGATAATTGTTCCTTATTTCCAAGCAAATAAACACATACACACACATACATACACTTTAGTAAAGGTATACTATTCAGAGGGCAAGAATTGAAAGTTTTGGCCATATTTTCCTGTTGGATTTCTCCTCACAAGAAACCTCGCATTCCCAGATAAAATGGTTCAGACAGATAAGTGACTAACACTGCATTTTTAATGTCAAATACCTGGTGTTCTGCCTGCATATTGAAGTTTTATGACGACTAAAGTGAAGAAAGCACAGTGCAGAAATAACATATCTACTTCACTGTTAAGAGAGAGAAATATCAAGTAAATGAATCAGCAAATGCTTCAGACCTGAGAGTTGTATCCATAGCCAGAAGGGGTAGGGAGGGCTGTTATTTTTCAGGGCTATCTGACCCAAATGATGAAGTTAAGTCTGAAGAAGTGCAGAAGACATCTGATTGTGAAAAAGCCAGTGAAAAGTGACGTGTACAGATCAGTAACTACTATGGATCTCCTTTCAGAAATCCAGAGGAAGAAAATCAGGTTCTTGTAGCCGCCTGGAACATGATCTGGGGCCTGCACGGAGAGCCCTGCCTTCGAAAGAATTTCTCATTTGAACACACACAGCGGAGCCTCCTTTGTCTCCAATCCCCAGAGCCACCTACAGTTACAGAATTAAAATGTTTTTGGTGCAAGTAATACATATGGCAATTTTCCAGGAGGGGATAACAGAAAATTCAACCTCAGCTGCAATCTGCCTATTTCACATACAAATAGTTTTAACTTTGTGCAGTCTTCAAGGGTTGTAGTAATAATATCCCAGGAGGTTAAGCATTCTAGTTTTTACAAATTTTGGTGCTTTCTGCGACATTTTACATTACTGCAGCTATAAACACACATCTACATTGTTGTCTCTCTCTCTGCTTTTATTTCCCTGATAATAAAACATGCAAAACGCCCGCGTTTTAAAGGGGGAGGGTAGGAGGGGGGAACATTTACAATTTTTTTTAGAGTTCTTTATAACCGTATGAAAACCCTCTTATTTCCAAGAGAGCATGAAATATATATAAAGGCATATTTGCCCTAGCAAACATTTATAGCACAGAGCTGAGCAAGTTGTTTTCAATTCCAATTTATATCACCAAGCTCAAGCTTTAAGGTAACTACTCCTCAAAACACTTTTTGACATTTTTTAATTTTACTGGAAACAAAGCAAAGGCACAGGATTTATTCTGTATATAGAAATTCCAAAACAAACAAAACTTTATTTGTAAGAACTTCTAAGAATACTCCTGATCTACAAAATTTTAGCAGTTTTGACAGTTCCTTCTGCAAATCATACAATAGGCAAAAGATCAGTGGAAGAGGATGAGGAGGGGATCCAAACAAGGGCCAAAACAAAGGGCCATTTATTTCTAGTTTCTCTTTTCCAAGCTGCTACTGCCTATTTTTTTCTGAAGAGACCATGTTGTATCAACTGGTTTACATTTCAACTTGCTAAAGCATTCTTACTTGAAAGCAAGACTAAATCCTTATAGGAACAAAACAAAATCCTCTAAAGAAATTACTAATTTTTTTTGTGTGCCTTTATAGGTTCTGCTAATTTTCAGTATTCTCCAGTCATCAAGCAAAAATAAAAAAGGTATTTACACTATTGCTGTTTCTAAAGAGCTTTTTGTTTTAAGGAGGAGGATTGCGTTTAAAGGTGCAAAAAGGAAGCGCCATAAGCTCTGAGGCCAGCCACGTACACTATGACAGGGACACTAAATGGCCTAAGCCAAAAAGATAATTTAGATTTCAGTCTTACAAGTGATCAATTTTAAGGGACAAGTCAGAAGGAAATCATATAATTTTATATATATTTTTTTCCTTTAAAAACATAAAACTAAATACCCAGCAGCACAGACTACATTGCTGCACCACTGATGCTAACATCTCAAAGAACTTACATTCCTGACTTCTTCAGACGAGATGCTATTACACCTGAAAAAGCTGTGTAGTCATTTACCATTTAAAATTTACTTCTTGGCTTGCTCCAAGACCAAACCATATGAAGGTGACAATCCAACAGCAGGGTATCTTTGCTGGCAGACAACAAAATTACAGCTTGCTACGTGGATTGCTGCCACCGAAGAGAGGACCTTTCTCCTTGCTCCTGGTCATGCCTCTCTTTCTCACAAACTAGAGGAGGAAGGATTAAAAAAACAGTTTGGAAGAAGATACGCCAACCTAAAATGTTCCAAAACACTATCTAAATGTTGGAAATTACTTATAAAGCCATGTTTAATTGTAATGAATTACTCTGTGCCAAAGATCACAAAGTCTGAAATCTGGAAAAAGCTTCTTTCACATGGGAGCCACTGAACTGCACTCCTGTTCTACCTCCTGTCATAAATCAAATGACAGGACAGACTTCGATGTTTATGCAGCCAGGCTGCCAGTCACAGCAATCCTTCCTGGATATTAATAGTGCTCACACTGAAGTGAAAAATACCCTCTTTCACTCTAGTTTATTGGAAAAAAGTTTGCAACAATCACAACTGATGATGTAAAATGCTGTATTGCCAAAGTTTGCTCACATTCAGCATTAAAATTTAAGTCCAAATGGTAGGGGAAGGAGAAAGGCAGGTTGCAGCCATCTACCACTCACATTCTCTCTGCATTTATACAAGAACCTGATTATACCTTCAAATTAAATCCTTACTCTTTCTCTACACCATAGTAAGATAGGTATTTATTATAGCTCCATTCCAAGTTCACCAAAATACACTTTTGCAAACTGTGTCAACTTAACATACTATGTAATTAGGGTACAATTTGGTTATACAGGACAGAGCAGCATAAATATTTACATGCACGCTATAAAAAAAATGCAAAGTAGCAGTTTTTAACAGTTTTAAAGCATTACTTGTAGTACACTGGATCAGCTGAGCAAAGTATTTTCTGCTATGAGGTCAGAGCTGAGCTGTATTTCCCAACCAGCTGTGGCATTCATATTCTAGATAAGCAGTACACATACAGCACATCCGAAGTATCCACAAATACATGTTTTTTTTGGGGAAAAAAAAATCTGACTGTCCAAAACATATCTGATTTGCAAATAGAAAGATCACAAAGAGAAGATATTTACTTCTATTTGTAATTTGTTTATTGAAACCTCAAAGTGGACAAGGGCTCATTGCCACTGCAGTGTAAATGCAAGACGTGACCAAAGAACAGTCCTCACCAAGGAGGGAACTAGCCTTCAAAAGTGTTTTAAGCTAGCTGTCCAGAAAGATAACCCAGGTAAAGCTGAATAAACTGACACCCCAAGCAGCTAAACACTCCAGAGACTCCAGTAATACCGTGGCCATCCCTCAGGTCCTCAGAGGGAATTAAAACACAGATAAATTGATCTATGATTGCGGTGAAGATAACTCGTATCAATGTTGCAGCAGTTCCTGGGAACCAGCTTTGGCAAACTAGGTGACATGCACTCAAATGACAATTAATACACAAAACGGCTACAGAAATATAAAATGTAGATTTTCCTTCCCCAGAATGTTTTAGCAGAGTCAGCTTCATACTATCTTGCTAAACTGGTAAACTTTTAAAGTCTAGCAAGACTTCTAAAAGCAAACCTCTGCAACCATCTGCAAGCAGACATCACCATATGGTTTAGGATTCTTGAAAAGACTCATCCCCACCGACTTCTCTTAAAATATCCTGCGAACTCCGAGGGGAAATGGCTTATTTAAACTATCAAGTATACACAATAAAGAGGACTGAAAAGAACCACCCTGACAGCAGGGTGGTATTTGTTTTGTATTTATTAATCTAACATTTTAGGAAGCACTTTCCCAAGCAGGTAACTGCCCGCACTACAAAACTAGATGAAAAAAATGCATTTAGAGAGTATTCTTTACGTGAGCAGTCTTGCAATAATTTTTTCATGCCATTATTGCACTGAATTCCAAAAAAAGTGAAAACCAGAGAAGAGACTTCCATTCAAAGTGCACTTGGTGGGTAACAATTTCAAATATAGACCCACTACTGCTTGCAAGTCAGTATTTTAAATTTAAGTTAGGGCTCGAAATTCAGTGCCGTATCAGATTATACCTTTCATTGTGCTTTTCTATTTGAGCTGCTATAGGGTAGCTTCATCTGCAAAAAAAAGTCCTCCATAAAAACAGTATATTAGCAAATGATACCTTCAAATTACTTTTACTTTGGCCCATACACACAGTTGTCCGTGAAGAGCTCATGGAGCTCTGGAGGATGAAGAAACGCTTCTGCTAGCTTGTCTAGACAACTAGAAATATTTTCCAGGCCACTATTCATCTCCCCTCGCCACCTTTACACTGGAGCTCTATTGCAATATTTATTCCACTCATGCTGCTCTTTCTCACATCACGCTGCTTAGTGTTGCACAGCTGCAAAAACCACCTGCTACTCCAATGTAGCTATTGTTTTTTTGCCACCTCCCCCCTACCTCATGGTTCCTGCTGAAAAGGGTTGGCTTAGTCTCCTCTCGAGGCCATCCTCCCCTCTGCCTTTTTGCTGCACTGCAAATGGGCATCCCAGGTGGCTCCCACTAATTATCCATGCGCCTTGGGAGTCTAATTCTTCCTATTGTTAATGCACCAATCTTGAGCCACAAAGTCACTTCATATGGTAATCAGAGACCAGCTGATCCCTGGCTAATACTTCACATACTCAGGAGAACTGATCTTCTGGGGCTATGAGCGAGAACTGAGCCAAGACAAGCTTTGGAAAACAGTGCCCAAAACCTACTGCATCTCTTTCATTTCTAACTCCAAACCATAATAAAAACTTTGCTTGTGAAGCTGAGCTTGGCAGTTACCTTCACCGGCTGTGGTCTGCCTCTTCCATGCAATAACAGCCTGAAAATGTGCATCTTTTTATGCCATTAAAACATAATCTAGTAACTTTTTTAGACTGAATCTTACCATGCTATAGAAGTTCTGGTCTTCACAGTACGCCTGAAATACTAGCTTCAATCCAAAACCAAGATAAGCATTTCTATGAAAACTAGTGCAGGCCACAATTCAACAGTATTGCTGCTGAAGACAAAATAATGACGACTTAAATTCCTGTTCTTCCCTCCCCCTCAGCATTCCCCATGGTCTATCATCACTGCAGTTTAGTTCCTTTTCGAAGTGTGATTAGTTGCCTTATCTAGTTTACCTGCAAACACCTACGCCAGCACAAAAGGGCAGCACGCTATAGCACCAGGGCACAGCAAGGTCTGAGAATGCCTTGAGCTGGGATCATACATCTATAGTCTGAGTGGACTGGGAAATCTTCTTGAACGTCTTCAAGTTTAGGAAGTTCAACAGCATTTCAAGTCAGCAAACTCCTCAGATTGTGATATACTCACTTAAAATCTGAACTGCGTGAGGATTTTTGTATCATGGCTTCTATGATGTAGAGAGCTCAATGGTTCCTCTTGGTTAATAGTAGGTTCTCAAAAAGTCATTCTGAAGACACTTACTTGCAGCACTGGGAATAGTCTTTTGTTAGATCCCAAATGGCAGGAACCAGTATGATTTCTGTAGCCTGCAGCAGCGCCTGATGCGAGTGTTCATTTGAAGAACAATTTGCTGAATGGTGATTCAAGCAACCATTACGTGTGTATCTTCTTGATAAGTAGAAAATAGCTATCGTATGGAAACATATCATTTCAAAGGAGAACGAAGCAAAAATGTTTTACCTCTTCCTCCTCAAGGATGTGGATAAGTGGTTCTTTCTTTAAAAAGTTTCAAACTATCACATAAATGGAAGCATCATTTTGTTTTGCTAACTAAAATGATAGGGTTTTTAAAAAATATTCCTTTAATGAACTACTACCTGTTCAATCCTCCATTATAATACATATACTTCACAATATCATTCTTCAGATTTAATTTATTGTGCTAATGAAAGACAGAGGATACTGCAGCTGTACGAAAGCAGTACCAAACAGTTCAGAGAAAGTAGCGCACATGGACAGCTGTTTGAGAAGCCTTCCTACAAATCTGGAGGGTTTTGCCATAGAGAAAGAGAACCACCTAAATGAATGTCATGTAAATGCTGTACATGTAATGGGCAACTCCAACAAAACATTTTATCATTCACATATGTCCTAGATATGAATATATTATTAGGGCAAAAATTAGAAACAAACCCTCCACAGACAAGTTACATACATCCTTCTCTAAGCCATGACTCACCTGGGTTTCAGAGTAATTTTCCCCTTACTATAGCCTTCACTTTGTCTAATGCTCAGGTATCAGCACTATAACCATTTCAAAAGGTCTTCACAGAGCAGTTAAAATCATCCTGTTTCCCCACTAGATACTATGTTTTCTCCAGAGGTAAGTCAGAAAAAGAAACCAACTATTTCCCCTTTCTCCCTCCTCCTAAAATGGCTTTGTAGACAGTATTTTATAGGTAAAAGGCAGCTGGCTATGCTTTAACAGACTCTGTATGTAAAAAGAATAGATGAACACATGTGCAGTGCCTATTGGTGGTTATCTGCATAGTCTTCATTTTCAGAAACAATAAAATCATTTATCATGCCTACTCTCCAAACCATTTACCTACCTCAAAAGGTAAACTGGATTCACTAATATCTGTTATGGAATTAGTTAAAGCTTGATGTCAAAAGAACTGTGTATTAGGAAAAGAGAAACATGGGCATGTCCAGATAACTGCTGCATTTCAGTCTGCATATAGGCTCTTCACTGATCTGAAACCCCAAACAGATGAGTCAGTGTAAAGAAAGTGAAGGAAAAGACTCTGAAGCAGGTATATATTTAGCAGCAGGTTAGAGGGAAAGAAAAGGCTCAAGGACAACGACAGGTCTTTTTTTTTTTTTCTCCTTCAGTTAAACCCCCAATGCATTTTTGTGAAAGAAAGCCAGTCTTTTGCTTTTAACTGTAGCCCAAAACTGCATTATGTCTCCTGGGTGCTTTGATTTTTTTCTTCTTTCTAAATCTCAGCATATAGAGAGCTCCAGGGCTCCGTAGGAGATATTATTAAAAGCATGCCTGCAGAAGCAGAGATCACTCACTGCCCTTATCCCCTGCGTTCACGAGCGGAGCTCCCCCCACCCGGGCAGCATTGTATGAGATTTCACACAAACAGTAATGTCCTTTTTAAAGAGGCTGAAAAATTTAAAGTCCTTTAAGAGCAGGCATAGCGTTCCTTCAAATTGGAGTGGGAAACAAAGCACAAATGTGTTTCATTTCTTCAGAAAGCTCACATCCACCTTCAAAATTCTATCAAATAAACTTTTTTGTCCTGTATCTAGGTAGTATTACAAGATATATCAGAGGTTTATAAAATGCATAAAATCCCAGTGTGAACAAGATATAAGCAATCTCTACAGTTATTTTTTCCCAGGCTACTTGAAGTTTCTAAAGTCCAGATGTTTTTCCAACTCTTTTCTCTTGCACCATCACAAATATATCATCTTTTCTTAATGTTGCTTTTGTGTCTGTGTTTTCAGCAGTCCATTTTTCTTTTCTTTTTCCTTTCAAATATTGTACACACATACCTTTGGGGTTACTTTACTGTATTAGAAACATGAGATTAGAAAGTTATGTTGAAAAGTTATGTGTTTATGCTGTAAATAACTTTGTAAGAGGGTTCTGTCTTCTAATGCCTATAGACACATTTCCAAGGTCGTACCTTCCCCATTAGAGTGCTATCATGCATTTAACAGCAAAATGCCCACTAACCTTCAACAGAAGGGGTCAGGAAGTTTATTTTAACCCTCTACTTTCCAGCCTAAAGATTGCAGAAAGAAATTGAAGATATTGTTTGTTTTTACCACCCTTACCCGGATGCTCCTCAGCCATATCTAGATACACACGTGTTTAGAGTTCAGACCACTGAACTCTACGCACGGACCATTTGAAAACTGCCATCTGAGGCTCACTGGAGAACAAACTGTATCATTTCTGATTCAATAGGAATGTGAAGAGAACCTGTTTAGTTTGTAACATGAAACAGAAATACATCGTTGTCCCCATTTTGTCTGCTAAAAATCCGATTAACCGATACAATGCTACAATTCATCACGTATCTGAAGCAGAGGATTTCCCTTCATAGGCCTGCAAGTGATGTCCAGTTAAGACTGCACTAGTACCATTGAATTCTGCTAGTTTTTAAATGCAGACTGCTAAAGTTTCCTGTTTTGCAGTGGCTACACAGATGAACCATCCTCAGTACGTGCAGTAACACAGCAAACACCCTTCTACAGTGAGAGGCAAATGAAAGGTAGTATAAAATAAACATTAGGATAACAAAATAAATCCACTACAATGGCCTCAGGGCAAAAGTATATACAGGAAAAAAAAAAAAAAAAAGGAATTTTGAAAACATAAGTGACTATGGATGAGTTTGGGAAAGAATTTGTGGAACTTACCTATGGTGCAGTTTGTGGTTATTTTTCTTCGCTTGGGGTTGTGTCGTAGCAATTCTAACTCTCGTTTGGTTGGCTCCCATGTTGAATACTTCTCTCCAATGCCTAGGCAGACGAAAAGAAAATTTCAGAAAGTTGTTTAGTAAAAGGATATAAAAGGCTGTTCAAATAAAAATGTGCAATATGCTGTCCATTAAGTTAGATCCAGTCTATATGCAACTATAAGAGACTGATTTAGAAAGACAGCAATGGCCTTCCAACAAACAAGAATTAACAGCAGGAAGGAGAGAAAAAAAAAAGTTACTCATACAGAATACATTTCCATTCCTAAGTAACAGGTTTCTGCTGTGAAATTATAACCTCTGCTTCAATTAAAAAGGAATTCCAGCACAACTGTCAATTTGCTATTATTCAGAAACTCATTTTTTTGGTGCTTTTCAGGAGGTCCAATAACAGCACCATTGTATGATTTTAGAAGAAGATAGAGGACAACCAAGTAGTATTTTGTCATTGGAATTTGACGAGTTATTAAACAGATCCAACTTAATGGACAGACACAGTTTTAGTCTTTACAGATGCAAAGCAGAAATTAGTAATTCGGAGATACTAAACAGCATATGGTCTAATTACATGTTTTTGGACACATTATCACAGAATATGACCTCTTCTTAGAACCACTGCCGCAGCAGCAGACATTAGCAAGTTATAGTATTTGATATGTATTTCAGTAGGTATTGGTGTACCTATTATTACCAGGAAATATAGGTAGAAGTAAAAAACACACAAAAAAAAACCCAGCAGAAACCCACACGCAGCATAAACATCCCCTTAATACTTAAATACCTTGGGAAAAATCTTTTTTTTTTTTTTCCTGTCTGCAGCTGAAATCTGCCATTATCCTTTTAAAACATCAATATTGTATTTCGAGCACATTTATTTTGTTCAGAAGAGAGGGGGGCAGAAATGAGTCAGGTAATCAGTAAGGGGAAGAGGGCAGAAGCAGGCACGGAGCTGTGTTCTGCGCAAGCCTCGCTCGAGACGAGCGCAGCAGCGAAGCCCCCGTGCTGCCCAGCTCAGCACTGCTGCAGCAGCCTATGCAGCAAAGAGAAACTGCTATGCAAGGTCAAATCCAGTGAGCCACGAAAGCATCTTGGCATAAAAAATAAAGAATAATAAGGTGACAAGCAATCTATTCTAAAACTGAAGATTAAAGTCAATTAAGAGTCATATTTTTCATAGAATGCATGCACCTGAATCAGTGCTGTGCTACAGAAAATAAATTATAAATCACACATATGAAAAGCAGAGTAGAAATCTAGCTAGAGGCTTATACATTCTGCATAATAGACATTAAATTTTAATAGCTCTTTGATCTTCATTTTCAGAAATAGCTATGCTTGTCGGAAGTTACCCACCCAAAAATGTTCAATTCATAGTTACTGCTGACCCTCCAGGTTCTAGCAATGAAACATTTCATTTTTTGATTCACGAGAATGAGAAAATTCATGTTTATGTGTGTGCACCATTTTTTTTTTACTTCATTTGATTCAACAACACATTAGGCAATGCATAAGGAAGACCACCAAAACTCAAACAGTCCCTTTCCTTTATCCAAGGTTCAGCATTAAGCAACACACCCAGGGAAAGAGAAGAGGAAAGTTGCTATGTAACACACTGACGAGCTAAAATAGCTGCAATGCTTTGAACAGACTCCACGGTAGGCACAGGCAAACGCCCAATGAAGCGACTACGGAGACGCACATATGACAGAACACTGGCCTGCAACAAGTTTTATATTAGACATCTGCAGCAAACCTTTTCATAATTGCAGCATTCCCATAGGAATTTATAGAAATTGGTTTTTAAGAAAAGCTCAGAATTGTTTTCAGCATCTTGTTATTACCAGCTATTGCACAGGCCACTGGTAAGCTAAGTCTTGTATTTATTTACACTATAGTTTAAGCAAGGCCAAACACAATCCGTGTAATTTGACAACAGGATGAGACCTTGCAATAAAAAAGTAACAAAACCTCAGGTCTGTTTAAACCCTGCCTCAAAACCAAATATACTTACAGCAAAATTCATACCTGCCAACACATGTGCGCTCAACTTCATGCATGCAATTGTTCTATGTTAATGGGGCTACTCATATAATTATATATTTGTATATAATTATGTTGCTTAAATGCTTACAGGATTGGGACCAAAGCATTTCATAATGAGTTCAACTCTAAGTAAAACTAAATAAAACAGACTGGATAATTTTGTAGGATTCTGAGTGAATCAAATGGTGTTTAATTAAGAAGAAATCAAATCAAATAGAAAACTACATATAGTTAATACCACGACAAGCAGACAGAGTAAAACAGAAAACTCTCTTACAGAAGTTTCTCATTAGAAAGAGTGCAAGTTTAAAAAAAATAAAATAAAAAATAAAAAAGGAAAAAAACACCCACCCAAGTGTTCTATTCCCTTCTTGAATTCCTCCTATATAATTTAACAGGAACATTGAGATTTCGAGGTTGAAAGTTTGGATAGAAAACAAACAACTCCTCCCACCTCCCGATCTATTCATTAGGGTTGGTTCCATGTTTTGAAATGAAATAACAAAACAAGATTTAATAATACTCATGAATACACCTATATAAATTACCTTAAACGGAAAGACTTGTAAAACATGCAGAGACCATTTAAAGCGAAGTAGTGCAATTGAAGTGAAAAGTCTATTATTTCAAAATGATGCTATAAAATAGCCAGGGATTCTTGTTAGCATTTAAAATCTCCATCCAATGATTAATTTCATTAGGCCAAACACCTGCATTTTCATTTTTCAGATAATTTACTGACACACAGGCAAGTGAAAGAGAAGGGAATGAAGGCTCTAGTTCATAAAAACTACAATTTTTTCTTACTTGACTACCCTTTAGCAAATAGCCCTTCATCATTTACCTCCCTCTGCTATAATCTGAACATTAATTAGGACAAAATGCTCAATGTGTTGTCACTTCCCCCATTAATAAAGATAAGAATATCTAATACCAAAGAAAAAATGTGGAGTTGCAACTTGTTCAGAGCTATCCAATATCACCCTGAACTACTGCTGGACTAGTGAACTCATCACGCTGAAGAGAGAGTTAACATTGCAAGAATATGAAATGAATCTCATGATATTCGGCATTTTTCTTAAAGTTTCTTCTCCAGGCATCATGTTGTTATGTGAACATGCAGCTAAGCATGTATTGGTATCTTTCAAGCACTGTGGACAGAAATTTGAAAATAAGCTCTGTTTACACGTCAATTTTAAAACAATCTCTATTTTTTCAAGCAGACTAGATTCACTTTTGTTAAGCTTAGACAAAAGTATCTGAGATGAAGCTACTTGTGGTAGAAAAATAACAGCCAGACACTGAGCTTGTGAACTGCACTGATCTTGAGGGTCAGTCTGAAGGGACAGTCCCTCACTTCACACTCATGTAACCTGGGGGATTATAAACAGGGATGGACTGCCATTGTTGGAAGGTAAAATTTTCTACTACTTTTTTATTCTTTAGATTAATTTGCTGAGAAATACACAAGGTTTTATGATGCAATGCCATAAAATAAAAGTTCCTATGCTACAACTTTAAGGAAAATGTCTGTTTTATGTACTCCAGTAATTTAAAATAGAGGAACAGACAGGTATTTATAACTTTACTGGTCATTACTGACATGTTCTCCAGGGACAGCAGATGTGATGTACATTAAATATAAATACATGCTATTCATTAGTCTGTTAACCAGTCCAGAGAAGTTTTTTGTGTCTGTCAGTTCCTCTCAGGGACTCTTCTCTCCAGCACACACTTTTGTGGCCCACCAAGCCAAGATGAATGATCCAAATTAACATTCTCCATTTCTCCAGAAAAGCATTAGAGCAGCCTGAAGTCCCTTAAAGGAACAGTTTGGCTGGATCTTGGAACAGATTTGCTATGCCTGGAGGCACAAATAATTATGTTACCTTTAAGAACAATGTAATAAAAGGTCCTGAATTTACACATTCAAAGAGCAGATTGGTAGAATCTCTTCTTCTAGAGCATCTTGAGCAAGTATAATGCTAGTGTAGCTGACAAATTTAACATAAAACAAGTCCAGAAAAATCCACATTTCCATATTTTCTTGCTTTGAAAGCAAGTACTTTGTGCTGATGCATTTTATGCTACATTTTCATGTTCTAGAAGTTACTTGGACCCTCCCTATCCCCCTTTCCTGGATAGATTCCTTCAAAATGAGGAACAAACAAGTAGAATGTGATCTGTAGTCAGAATTGAGCAAGGGCAGCTATAGTTTTGATATGCCATCAGAAAAACTCTACTTAATACAATGCTAGCTATTTTTAAAATTGGAAATGAGGTTAAGAATGGTTTGAAGTCATATCAGCCCTGACTAAGGCTGTCACATTGAAACACGATGCCATGGATTCGGTAAGAGCAGTGCATTCCTAGACAGAAGTTCTGCCTTCAAATACTGACTTCCCCACTTTAAGAAAACACAATGGAAGATGGTGAGCGACTATAAGTGATGCTTAAAAACTACTTGGTTTAGTTAGCATAAATGCTACTTCCTTTCCTTTCCAAAAAAAGGAAAAAAAAAAAGTTTGTTCTGGTGTAGCTCTGTCAAAGGAAGGGCATATGAAATTAAGACTATCGTAATCATTTGATCACTGGAACATATCCAAACAAGAGAAAAACAATTTGCATGATAAAACTGGCATTCTTAACTGTGATTCATGTATAAAATGGCAGGATAATCAGCAAAGGGACGCTTGTTAGTGAAGTGCGTCGCCAGCCCACGCTTCTTACCTGTCATTGTACACTGGTAGTGAGAAACCACTGTTGGGGTGAAGGCTAAAAAAGAAAAAATTAGGGAAAGCAAACTGAATAATAAAACAAATGTGTGTACATATATTTGTGTGTAAATATTTCTACATATATACTGTGAGTGTACCATGAAAGCACAGGTGTGTATGTAAGCTGGCACGTTCTATTAAAAAATAATAATAAAAAAAAAGTCACACACAAAGGTGGCATTTCATGTGAGGGGAACCGATTTCTTGCCTCTACTACCCAAGTTAGCCTAAAGGAATCGACTATTACATTCTCTACCTAACACAGTTCTCACTCTAATAGTATTAAGTTTTGCAGAATTAAAGTTAGCTATTTTTATATTTGTAATTAAAACTAGTTTGCCTCATTTTAGTGTGGCGCACATGTTAAACTAACAGTCTAACTCCTAGAAAGCAATAGCTATGCATCTGTCTCTCCCACAGCCTATATAACTACTGTCTGTAAAGAGCTTTCTCTTTTTTTTTTTTTTTTTTTTTTAAACCATTGACGAATGGGAGGGACAGGTATGATTAAAAACAAAAACAATAAATTCAGGCAGGAAAACCAAACCTTGTAATTTCCAAGCTTTTCGTTGTTCTTCTTTGGCAATTTGTTCCATGTCTTTGTCGTATATGTAATCTTGACACATAAAGCAGTATATACCCCCATACAAAAGGTCTATGGCTGCAAAACAGAAGGGAAGTTGGGGAGAAGGGGGGAAAAAAAAGAAGAAAAAAAAATGTGAGTTCATAAAAGAAAAGACATTTTAAAGTACGTTTCCAAGTTAGCACTATTTCTTCTCCGCAGTCCACAAGAAAATTCTGTAGCTCAGAATCTGAAAAACCCTAGGGAATTTTTTTTCAGTTACTTCTGGCACAGCGAGGCAACAAAGCATTAGCTGCCTCCGAGTTGCTTGCAATTCACAACATACGTTTTAGACAAAGCCGGATGCAAGTAAGCAAGAGGCATAATTAAGGAACTGATTGTAATAGCTGAAGAGCACTGTACCACAATCTGAAGATTTGATGTGCCAATCTGAATCATCTTTGCTTTGACTTAAGCAGTTTCTATCCAAATCCATTAGGACAATTATAAGGTATCTATTAAAAATACAAGTGAAAACTCAAATAGAAGACAGCAATGAAAACTCAAGACTTATTTGTCCAGGGTCATAGTTTTCCCAGAGTGGTTTATTCCACCATCTTTCCTTGCTCTTTCAGTCCTCATCTTTTCCATCTTCTTCCAGTTTTTCCATGACTTTGCAGTGTTGTACATGCTGCCTTTATCTGTTTATTACCTAAAGAAGTTTCTATAATGTTTGTTTGCTCTAATCTTCCTTGTGTGTTTATCATTTTGTTTTGTCTATTTGGACTGCAATCAATTTGTATGGAAGGCAAAGGCTGCCTGTATAATCTTGCACGATGTCTGGAACAGCCAAACTCTCACGTGGTTTTGGAGAGCTTAGTAAGCTCCTATGACAGAGTAGCACCAAAACTGCAGTGGAGATCAGTCATAAAACCACTATGGCATGTTAGAAAAATAAAATCACAGGTAAGTTAAAAATAGTTAGCATGAATTACACTATACTTACTGTGGCATCTATTCTGCTGCCAGTCATGTGCAGAGATCAACAAAAAGAGCTTGAAAATCCAAAATATCAATCCCCAAACAAAAATCAAATATCACTCATATTTGTAAAAAAAGCTACAAACCCTTAGCAGAACACTGATAACTCTACCTGGTGAGCACAAATACTCAATACTTTGCAGCCACCATTAGAGTGGGTAGGCCCACGCCATGCTCAGAGGGTTCACAGTTCTCTCAACTTTCTGGCTTTAGGCACGAGAATGAAGTACAGATATCAAGACCCCAGCAAGAGACAACCTTACACAGGATAAGCCACTTACCCAGAGCAGAATGGATTTATGGCATAAAGGATCAAAAAGGTTAACAGAGGGCTCACTAAAAGCCCTAATTGTCCAAGGGCTGATGAAGAACTCTTGAGAATACATTCCCTCTTCAGGGCACTTGGGTGCACAATGCAGCTGTACGGATGCCAACGCTTTTAGTGGCATTAAGGAGCCTGCAATAGGTTTTGGGCAAATGTCCTCAAGGACTGAGAACAAGCAGGTCACACAGGCCTCAGTGTAACAGAATGAAAAGGCAGGAATTTCTAATGAAAGACATAACACGGCTTCTAGGAAAAAGGTCATAATAAAAAGAACGTTCATAATAAGCTTATTTTTATTCCAAGCCATTTGGATTTCTCCCTTGCCCTAAAATACATATTACTTTAATCTTATTCTGGTCTCCTTGAAATAACACAGAATTCTTTCTTTAGAAGATAACTAGAATCTCCCTGTATCCCTTCATACAAAAAATTCTACACATTGCAACACAAAAGCGGGGAGTAGGTCAGGCAGCTTTACTCTAAAATGAAACATTGGATGCCAGTCTGGAGAAACAAAGGGGTACCACAGAAGACCACGTGTAAATGAGAACAACTTTATCTTCTAGTGCAAGTGCCAGATAGTAGAAGACAGCAGCTCAGGGATGAAGGTTTAATTTTAGGCTGTAAAAGGTCTTCTTCAGCCTCTCCATCTGGGAGCCAAGTGTTTTGTTCAAGCTTGAGTGCTTTATTTTGCCAAATATATCTACTGACGTCCTTGTGAAGATGTTAAGAGACCAGAGACAGTGGGAACATGGTAACAATATGTAAAAGAGCAGGGAACTGTGCCACATCCTGAGAGTACGAATGACAGAGCATGGATGGGTGCCTCATCCAAACAAGCAAGGAACATGTATGGTCAGCTCAGCACAGCCCTATGCAACCAGATTAATGCTGCACAGTTGAACATGGGATATTTCCCCATGGTGTGTGATAACCTTTCAGCGGTTCGAGTCTCTGCAAAACAATCTAACTATTCAGCCTTTCTTAGAAGCTTGTTGCTTTCAAGTACAGCAAGAGCAAGATGAAATTCAGGTCATTTTTTACTTGTGATAAAATTAATTCAGCAGCAAACTTCTGTGACTCAGTCTTGGCATGTTATCAACCCGAGATCAACACATGTTGCTTCCACGCAAGTCACCTACATTCTATTCAAATGCTCTAACAAATAAAACTGGTAACCTTTCTACACAGTACCGCAAGCCAACACTCCAGGCTAATTCACACCCCCTAATTCTTACTGAAATGTTAATCATTAAGCCAGTTATAGATAACAGTCTTAAGTCCACAGGAAGGGATTTTTCTAAACTTCAGCCAACTCTCCACTCATTTTGGTGCTAATATATCAGATACAGAAAAGAAGTATGTAAGTGTCTTCTTTCTTCTTTTCCTGGCACCTGAAAACTGCAACACATAAGAATTAATTAACTGACAAGATAAAGTTTACTGATCTGAGCAAGAAAATCTTACTAACCTCAATGAGAAAACACATTGCCAAAATCCTCTAGCAGACCCATCTGACACATCAATCAGATCATATTTGATTTATGCAAGGAATTTAGTGAGCAGAAACACTGAAGGCCACTCACTCTTTCCCCTCACCTGTTCTATCTGTCAAGATGAGCTGTTAATATGTACATTAACAGCCCACACTTCACATTTGGATTAACCAGGGGCCCCTGCCGTCAGGACGTCCATCACGCACGTGCCCATCTCTGTCCATCAAGAACTGTGTGTTAGCCACTGCTGTCCTCTGCTACTGTTGGTATTTTAGTGGTACTTGCAGTCAAAGTACTTCTCATCCCTATAAAGGGGGAAAGGCGTAAGCTTTCTAACAATATTCATTAACATCCTACTGGATCCCCAATGCTGCCCTCAGCATGTCACTAGAATAATTAACAATTTACTGAGCTCTTTCGGCCAAGCATAAAACAGTGTTTGGAGTCTTCTTTTATAACCTGTTTGGGCAAAGAAAGGAAGAATACACAACATAATCCAATTACTATGGACACATGGCATACAAGTCGATTCCCTTGGCAAGTCTTCCTGAGGATTACTCTTTACAGAAGCTACCTATTTGCTTCTCTGACAAATACATATAAAATGGACACACATACACACCTGCTTACACTCACCCAGAAGTCTCATCAGTTTTAATAAACCAATGGTTTTCCTACTGTGTTCTGTGATCACATCAGACTGAGAAGCTGGGCAGCTGGCCTAACCATACAGTATTTAGAGCTCTCCGGAGGGTTACCTGCCCATGTTAATTCTTCCAGAGCAACTCTTCCTTTTGCTTTTATTCATAACCCATTATAGTGCCATGATTAAAGTCTCCTAATGAGTTATATTTCGGAGGTATGGTCCATTGGTTCTTCACCAAGTTCAACAGCTATGCTGCAGTGTGAAAAGGGAAAATTGCAGGGGGTTCAAGAACACTTAAGGTAGCTTTAAATCTAGCTAGCTCTGGTAGCAAGGAGCAGGGATGGTGAGGAAGCGTGGATTTCAGTGCATACATTAACATATGATCCCCAGCAGACTGCAATAACCCAAACTAATGCTTGAACACCATTTCATTGATGTCCAGATTTTACACAGGAAAAATGAACATCAAATAAGCAAAGTTCCACGAAAGAAACTGTACTTACATTGTTTTTGTTTGCATTTATGCACACACTTCAAAGAAAAATATATACCTATTTCAAACACAGCCTACCGTCTTTTGAATTTGATGCCTTCATTCAGAAGTTACTGGATGACACATTTGATGGATGCGCAGATCCAAAAACATCATTTTCAAATGGAGTTGCCCCAAATACTTGGGCTTCCTAAAACCACTGAGAACTGCAGCCACTTATTTCCCCTGTAAGTCCCCAGTGTCTTCCTACTGTTGCCAAAATATAGCTTCAGACACCGAGTATTTTTATGCGCTTAAATGAGATGGCCATGGTTAAGGAGATACTTCAGGGCACTTCGATCTCTAATAATCAGAATTGAAATATTGTATTCATCAAGGTTTTTTTTTTTTTTTTTAAACAGCAATGAATATTTAAGTGTTTTAGTGGGTTGTTCTCTAAAGCCACCAGACTCACCGAGATGCCTACGGGCCGCATTCGTATCCAGGTTGCTAGTGTTTCAAGTGGCTGATTCATGCACAATTAAAACAAGGCAGGTACCCAATATGAAGCTGCAAACCACCAAAATAAACCCAGGAGCCAAGTGACTGGCTTCCAGTTGCACACTTGTCTCAGTTTAGAACACCAAACTACAACATCATGGAAATTCAAGTCAGGAAAGGCAAGGTGTTCAGATGCAGGAAGAATGTCTCACTCTCCCTATGCAATCAAGTAATTAGTTAGGGCCATGGGCTTATTTATGATGAGCAGATTAACTCCAGCCACTAGACCTTACTGAAGAACACCATCTGTGCACACAGAATACTACCTAGGAGCATGCAGCATGGCCATGCCAAGGCTGCCTAGCACTTCCCATTGTCAAAGATACTTTGCCTTTCTTAAGTCCTTTCCCTGCCCTTCTTTGACCTTGCCAACTTCAATGGTTTCCTTGTTTGCAGCAAATCTTTGAAAACTCAAACAATGAAATCCTCCCTGCTAAAGCACCTTTTCTGGATCCTATGAAATTATATTCAGGTTTAGGACAACCTGTTCACCATCTGTAGTATCTTGCAAGTTATTTCCTAGAACATGGGATATGGGATATATATGGGAACATGGGATATACCAAGAACAGGTAACACTGCCTTGTAATTACCAACAACTCCATGTGTTTTGACACACCATCCCTGAGCAGTCCATCCCAGGAAAATCAACACCCATGGCTTTCTGTAACTGAGATCATTTTCATTTATTTATGGGGGATGAAGGATGTCAATAGAATAAATTAAAAAAAAAAAAAAAAAAAAAGAAGAAGAAGAAAAAAAGAAAGCATAGCACTGAAAACTTCCCTTATGAGGGAGGAAGAAAAATAGCTTGAATAGTTCATGTCATCTAGGTCCTGGAAAGGTCAGTGTTCTCTATCTCTTCTCAAAGGTTTTCACATCTGTGTAAGAACTTCATATTACATTACCTATGCTCAGGCTAGTGGAAACATCAACCTACCATGACGACAGACTAAAGTAACAGAGATTGTGCAATGTAGAAAGTAAAGAAGTTCATACTGCTGGATATTTTGTCATCTACCTGTCAGTATCACCCACATCCACCCCTCAAGGAGTGTATTAAAATATGGACAATTTAATATTAGACATTCGAAAGGCAGGCAGATACAACAGCACAGGTACCACTGTAAGGTCAGAATGTGAGTGTCTAGTTAGTACTGCTAAGGGAAGCAGAGGTAACAAGCGATGTATTTTAAGAATACTCTGGACTATGATCCTGAGGGCTCCTAAGATATATGGCTTTAGCTGCAAAAGCATCCTTTGCTGTGCTCAGACAGCTGTTGCAGCTGAAATCTATGATATTTCTCAGAACTGTGATTAAGTGTGCAATTCCTGCTAGTCTCCATGGAGACTGATGTTGGCTCAGCAAAAAGTCACCAAGTGTTTTAAAATAATTCCTGTTCATGTTGAAATTTCAAAGGATTTAACCCCTTTTTTACCTAACCCATTTTTTACCAATCAAAAGAGAAGTAGTATTAGCAAAAAGCACTAGTAAAACAAAACCAAAAAATACACACTTGTCATATAGCTGAAAATTAAACATCAAAATATAAAATAAAGGAGGAGAAAAAAAATTAATCTCTGGAACTAGAAATCAATGCAGGTGTGCAATCTTCACATTATGTGAATTTGTGTACCAAGTACATTACATCTACCTGCAAAAAAATCCTCTTTAAGGTGATATAATACTGAACTCTGCACTTTGGCTTGCATAATTAACTGTTCCTCTTTTTATCTAGAGGCCTCCCCTTTTGGGAAGTACCTTGTCTCTGACTCTCTCTATTGACCATGACAGCAACTACAACAGTTTTTAAGGTGCATTTAGAGCACATTCACACAGAATCTCCCACCTCATCCTCATTTTTGTTTTTCTCTTTCAAAAAAGCAGAAGACATTTCATTATACCAACAAATTCAGCTAAAGCTGAATTTAAGCTCCCAAGTACATAGATAAAATAGCAGCTTACAACATCTGCAGTTTAACAGTTTTTAAAACACTCGCCTAAAATATGCAAGTTTAATAGTGGAAATATTGTAATGTTCACACAGTAGCCACATAGAAACAAATATAGTGTACGGCTTCAATTTAGCACTGCATTTTCGAAACTGTTGGCCATGAACTTAAAATGATATTGAAGAACAAAGTATATATATATATATATATAGTGTCTGTGTATATATATAGATATATATATAGATATATATGTGTGTATATATATATATATATTGTCTGTGTGTATATATATATATATATATATACACATACATACGCACACACACACACACACACCCACCCTCCAAAATTCTTATGAGTTTCAGCACAACTTGTACTTCTGTGCTGATGAAGACTCTAATACTAAATATCAACTTCAAAGCTCTTTTGGCTTACATTTGTAATTGTGATATAAAATTGCCACATAGGATTTTGATGTGTGGTGGTGGGAGAGATGTGTTTTTGTCCTGAAGAGCATAAAGACACAAGGACATTGGCCTACCTATGTTTCCAACATTTCTAGACCAAGAAACATCCCCCTTCTGAACCTCACCTTTTTTATTACTGCAAGCAGCACGTCGCTTGTCACTGAAACACTGGAAATGGGAGTGACAAGGCAGCAAGTTAAAAACCACTAGTGATTAGGTCAGGATGACGGCAGCTTACCTAAATTGTGTCGCTTTGTCTTTGCGTGCTCGTGAATATGTTTCTTTGTAAAACAGCCAAAGAAGACACAGTAGAGGCAAGAGTGGAGTCTATTCAGGTGGGCACCACACATATGACAAATGCACGACTTTGCCTGAAAGAGAGAAACAGTCAACATGAACGATGGAAATACATATCACAGGTCAGCATTCAGCTCATTCTAACTTATTTTGGATGTCTGAGGATGCTAACTGGATGTAGAAATAACTGCTAGATTTCTCTCTCAGTCGGTGTCCTTGAAATGCTGCAGGCCAGCAGGGAGTACTGAAGTTCTGCCTCCATTTGACAGAAGCACCAGTTGGAGGCTGAAACAGAGAAAAACTCTTCCATTTGCCCCATATGTTTCCAAATCTCAATAGGGAGCAGATCTTGTCTAAACACAGACAATAACCAAGCCACTTACAACTCTCAGCCTGCAGTTTAATGAAGACTTCCAAGCAGCTGCACTGCTGCTAAAAAAAAAAAAAAAAAAAAAGTGCATTTCTATTCCCAAACCAACCTCAGATCAGCCTAATGATCTGCCATGTGCCAAGAGGGGAAAAAAAGCTGCATGGGAAACAAACCCACCACTCCCTCCCAGACTGACCTGCCTCAGGGCCTCGACCTAGTGCACTAAGTAACCACGCAAGCCATTTGTGCTCGTGCAAAACCTGTGGGCAGCAAGGCCAGCTGAGTGCCAATGTCGTGGTAGGGCTGAACGGATGACGGGTACCAAAGGAGGGAGCTCCAAGTACCAAAGGAGGGAGCTCCGAGCACCTCTGCTCGCTCCGGGCTCTCCGCGAGCGCACCAGCCCCTCGCCAGCTCTACCCCTTGGAGCAACGCGCTTTGCTACTGGAGCTGCTTCAACTTCCTGTCCTGGAAGCTCAAAACTAGACCAAAAAAAGGTAATTTTCTGCCAGATTGCTAAGTCAGAAGGTTTTTTTTTTTTTTTTTTTGGTAAAGAGGTGAAGAGGTGGCAGTGGGATGTAGCCTCAATGAATGCCAGAGCCAAGATAAAGCGGAGAGGTAGAGGAATGAAGAGCCAAAATGTGCAGCTGGTGGGAGCAGGAGAACCTCCTGCAAGGAGCTTTGCTCAGTGCTGAGCCGCCAGATCCAGCAAAAGCTGCAACAGAACTTTAGCATTAACGTGTTTGGGAGGATACAGCATTGCACTTGTCTGCTGGGAGATTCAACCAGATGAATTAGAGTTCTTCCTACCAGCCCATGAAACAGCAGCCCAACACCAAATTCACACAAGCCAAGTGGTTACTAGAGTAATTTCAGCACCTGCTGCCTGGCTTGGACTGCAGTTTGGGAAGTGACGTGCTTCCAACTCCACTGAGTGACCCTGAAGGGAAAGGTGCCATGAAAACCTCCCGAACTGACTGAAATTAACAGGCAGGAGAACCTCATGGAGCCGTTTGTACTGCAGTGATAACTATACATTTAAGGAGTAAGCCTTTCCCCCGCCCTTTTTTTTTTTTAAAAATGAGAAGATTCAGTAGACTGGACTCCCAGTGAGACCTGAAGCCTTCTTTAAACCAACCAAACCTCCTCCCCTCTTAGCATTAAATTCACGTGCTTCAACAAGAGCTTTGAAAGATTACTAAAATTCAAGACTTCAGAGAGAGTTTGAGGGGTGAACCTTTTGCAATACAATGCCTAAAATAATTTAAGGTTGGTACCACCATCTGTTTGAAAGATATAGGCAGTAAAAAAATGCCACAAGTGAGCTAAAAGTCTAACCTCAGACAATAGCAATTACATTCAGATATATGTTTAAGAGTAACAGTTAGGTAACAGCTCAGAATTACAAATATCACTTACAGAAGTATGCATTATTTTACAGACTAATGTAAAAATACTATTCCAATGCTCTTTAATATAGCAACACATTTTTCCTCACATAAAAAAAAAACAACAAAAAAAGGAGACTACTATAATACTAAGCTATCACCTACTAACCTAGGCAATACATTTAATCCAAAATAAACCCCAAGTTCTTCAGCAGTATTTGCTCAGTCTGCCACAACTTAAAATTAGTGCTGAATAAACGATGCATGATGCTGCTTCCTAGTCTGGCATTTCTCTTTCAGAATATTCTTGGCTGTTAAAAAAATAAATCAACAAAACAGCTTGCAGTATTCTGAAGCATGTTATTTATTTTTGCGATTCTACAAATTAAGATTTAGATGCTTAATTGCACATGTTGTGTATTCAAAGTTCTCCTAAATTCTGCTAAAATGAAAATAGATTGGTTGAATCAAACTGCACACACACCTACAGAAATACTTTAAAGTAGGACCAAAAAAAGTCATCACCACCAGAGCAATTTCCATCTTTAGAAAAATGCGGCAGAACTGTCAAACTGTTGCCTAACGGGTGCTCTTTGGCTGCAAAAGCTAAATAGGATCAGCCTATCTGTTAAGATTGCTGCTATGACAACAACTCTAGCAACTGGCTATTTTACTTAGCCAGCTAAAAATAATCTTTAGCATTAAATGTATTGTAGACAGATGACATAACAAGCATGTAGAAACCGCTGATCGTTTTAGTCTAAAAGGTTTAAAAAGACACTAAAAATCCTCATATAAATTTTCATTTAAATGGAATTTAAGAAGAAAAAAGATAATTCAGAAGTCAAAAGAAGTTTTATAATTTAAGGGAAGCTATTGTATTCATATGCTGTATTTGTTCAGTATAGATCAAGACTGTTTTTTTAAAAAAAAAATTGTAAGAAAACAAGATTAAAAGATGATAGAGTGGAAGAGACAAAAAGAAAAAAAAAATCAATACCCAAACCCATCATGGCTATTCTTAATTAGATGAGTTGTCTCCTTTTCATCTTTCTGTGCTTTTAACTAATTTGCTAAGTTAAAGAAAAGTACTTCCCCCCTCCTCAAAAAAATAATCAAATTACTTTGTTTCATAATACTCCCACCCTCCTCGCATCTCTTGGGGCTACAGTCTGTGACTAAGACGAAACAGAAAAGTGCAAATGAGTAATCAAAGTCAGTGAAATCTGTAGAGTCACAAGCTTGCTTGGGAATAAGTCTTGAGAGGAGAAAAAAAAAAAAAAAAAAAAAAAAAAGGCCTGTTCCTGTTTGAGACTTTAGAGAAGGAACCAGCATTGGCAGCTGAAGCAAATGAACCTCCCACTTCCCCTTTGCTCTCGTGTGTCCCTTGGTTAGGGCAAGTGGCTTTCTGGTATCTAGAGACATGAAAGGAAGGAGTTTTCCCTTTCCTCCGTGCCCTTTCCCATCATTACTCTGCTCCCCACATACTCCTCCTTTATTCCCTCGCTCTCGAGGATCTCCCCGTCCTTCCCCAACCCCGTGCTCTCTCCCTGCACACAGTCCCTCACCTTTGGTCCCTGGCCCATCTTGGTCCCTCCTCTCTGTTTTCCTCTTCAGTCCATCACGGCTTCCATCTGCTCATCGACTCCTTTAATTTTGCCCTGATCATCTACCAGGAGGCATGTGGAAACCAGAAGCCCTTCTTTATGGTAGAAAATTGCTGCTGATTTTAAACAAGAGAAACCTGGACAAGAGTATTCCTGCCCAAGGGCAGTTGTACACACGCGTGCTCACGTGCACATGAACCAACAAGATTTCTGATAGAAGCACAAGAGTCAGGAACCCCAAGTTTCTAAACTCATCTTCAGTGACTGCTAAGAGTCAGGAACCCCAAGCTTCTAAACTCATCTTCAGTGACTGCTCTTTGCTCATCTCTATTACAGACAGGGAAATGATGGCACTAAACAAATCCAGATTGCTAGCAACGGTTCTCAGTATCTTCTAAAGGAGGTCTGAAAACCTTGCAAATGAGGATGCGAAACTAGTGCACCATGCACAAAAGGGAACTGGTCACGTAGTAACGCAGGCCAAGAGCACCTACTTCTACCTGCTTTTTATGCTTTATATCCTAACTGTTAAAAATAAGCTAGAAAGAAAGAGGCAGGCAGCAGGAAGCCAAATAAACTGGAGTGCTCACACTTCGAGCCTTCCCGAATTGTCAGAACAGCTTGTTACTAGTTTTCTATCCTAAAGAACAGGAGCTCATCAAAACAGTGGTAGGGAGAATTAAGGCATAACCTCGCACAGTTTTGTACTGACAAGTCTTTGACAATTTCAGGCCTAAATCTCATTTTCTGGGCCAGCACAGGCTCCAGCTATGGAAAGAAGGACAACTGGGCACGTGGTACATCGGGTTTAAAACACCACACGCACACCCCACACCTACAGTCACACACTATTTCAGCCTCACATGATGTTGGCCCTCCAGCCAAGGGTAGTTTTGATGGCAATGGAGCGTCCCTGCAAGGTGATCTGTGCATACGATGGTCTTCAGCTTTTCCAAGAATTTTTTCTGAATTTCCAACAATTTTAGATGTAGTTTTGGAAACTTGATTTTTATGTAATCGCAGATGATCACAAAAGGACATACAGGAGACCACTGCTTCTTTCCACACTGAAGAGGGAGACCCTCAGGCTGTTTGAACAGCAGCATTTCTTCTGCCTTGTGGGAGGAGAAAGCCAATATTAAACTACAGTTGACAAGATTTATTACTCCGAGTACTCTTTGCACCTCAAGAGCAACAAATTCAGGTCAAATCAGCTTTATGACATTTCTAACGATCGCTTCTTAGTCCATATTTCCTGTAGGATTCCTGCTCTCCCAAGGCAGGCATTCCATAGGGCCACCAGCCATTAGGAGACCGGCCAAGAGATTTGAACAATCACATTTCAAAGCTAAGTTCATAGATTTCAAGAAACAAAAATAGGGAATAGATTCCACAGTTCCCTGTGGTAGAGCACATAACACTCCTCCACACGCCGGTGAGATGATTCAGACTCACTGTGAGTCAGTGTGCGTTTCTGACACATCAGCTTTAAAAAATAAATAAATAAATACATTTGAGTGCCGTTCATTCACTTCCTGCAGGGAGGCCTAATTATGACAATGCCAGGTTATTCTTTTGAAAAGAAAATTCCCTCAAGAGCGAAACTTCTGCTTCCAGTTTCAGTAAGGTCAGTGGTACAAGCAAAACGTTCAACAGCACTAGCAAAACTCTGTGCTAGTCACAGAACCTGTGTGTTGGATAAGTGTTTTGGAAAGTCAAAAAAGCAAAAACAAAACAAAAACAACACACAGAAAAAGCTAAGCACAGGCCACTTCTGAAACTGGGTCATTCCAAGGGTTGTTTCAATCTCTTCACCGTTACAGCTGCAGAAAGACAGCTAAATATTCCAGTTCTATTCAACAGCGTAGATTAAATTTAAAGGGTTTGCTCTTTGCTGGCTCCTTGGGCAATACACTCGGGCCTCGTCTTTACAGCAGCAGGGTGCGGCAGGTAGAAAATGCCTACAGAACTTTTCTATTCTACGAACAGGATGTTTGCCTCCAATTACCCGAGCACAAGTTTGAACACAACCGATATTACAGTTTATAATTAAAGATGAAATAGCCCAAGTTGTTAAGTCACATCACATTTCTCAGGCTATGTACAAACAAAAACATACCGCTATGACCACTTTAGCAGCTTGCTGTCCTTGGTAGATTAAACTGAGCCATGAAAATTCCAGTGAAACCAAAACTTCTGCCTGTAAGTAAAGAAATTGTGAAAGGAGGAAAGAGCATTGCTGTGTGTGTTGCCGAAGATGCTCAAGTACAACTTCCAAGGCAACTTCTGCCTTGCAAACTGCTGAAACCTCTTCACCAAGGTGCTGCACCCCAGCAAAACTATGAGAAACCTTCCTTCTTACAAGGCAAAAATGACACACCAAGCTTGCCAGTTCAAACCCTGGGATCTTTTCATTGACCTGAACTTCAGTTTTGGAAGTTTTAGTTGCACAGTGCTCACTGTTAGGTAATGGAGGAATAAATGGTTTCTGCAGCCTTTGCTTCCTGATTTCCAATCCAAGTTCTAATAGCAATTGGGAGGTGGGGGGGGGGGTCTTTATTTTTTCATTTATTTTGCATGTCTTCATGGAAGACATTAGCAAAGGGAACTATACTTGCAGTGGCGAAAGGGAAATATATTGTCTTGGGACTTGACAGGGTCCCAAGGGTTACCCTTGGGACAGGGTAAAAATACAAAAATAGTTGTTTATCCACGTACTTGAAGGGCGAGAAGATCACAACAGAGCTAATGCCAGAATAAATGCTCTGTGTTAGAGTGAATTGTCAGTAAAGAACAACACTGATTCAGTGGCAAGACATATGACAGAAACAGAGCTAAACCCTCCACATTTACAGAGCATAAGACAGACAGAGGGTTCTTTCTCAACTTGAGAAAGAGAAGCCATCTATATAAGCATCTTCTAGCCAAATCAACTAGAAGCAACATGATTCAGAATGAGACTGAAAAGGCCTCAATTTTTTTTTTTTTTAATAACACAGCTCTGTTAAAAGATGAAAAAAAAAATCTAGATTAAAATTATCCCAGGAACTTTTACAAAGCAGAAAGCATGCCAGCGTCTGCTAGCTTAAGAACCACTTGCCAAACCATTCACTTTCCTTCTCCAATTCATAAAGAATGAATATTACTGAATGCCTCTAGAGCACAGCGATTAATTCTCTCAATAGCTTATTTAGATTGTAGTACTGTTTTAGCCCTGGATGGACCAGGATTTATTTCTTACTACCATTAAGGAAAGTTTGGGAAACTTAAAGGAAACTACAAACTAGTTCCACCTAAAAACAACTTTTTAAAAAATTTTCCATACATGCTAGATGTCAGATAACATTGTAGCTTTTTTGTAAATCCACCTGCTTTTCAGAATTCCCAGTGGCACTTATTTTGAAGGATCAGTAGCATTAAAGCCCATTTTCTGCTGTGTCCAAACATACTACAACTGCTCTGAGATCAGTAAAGGAAAACTCAGAAAGTTCTTTCAGAAAAGACAACCTGTTTGTTCCCCTCTTTATGCACAAATATTGGACTAAAATATACAGAGAGTGGTATGAGTCAGAAAAAAAAACCTTCCTGGAAATATGCTGCTACTTTGGAAGCCAGAAGAATCAGGCCTCCTGAAGGAGGATATTCTAGTTTTAACCTACTAAATCTGATGCAAGAGTTGCTAACACTATGTGCAATTATCTGTAGCATCACCCTATCCTGAAGTGACCTTCCCTGTTCCAAAGCGAGCTGCTCCCAGTACATGACTTTCTCCCAAGGAATCAGAACAAGAATGACGACGTGCTTTTATGTGGTCTTTCAGTCAGCAAGATCAAAGTTGCAGCAAGGCTCTGCACTGAAAGGCAGCATGGAAACCATCAGTAAACTCATGGCATTTGTCCCCACAAAACAGCTGTTGGTGCACAAATGCCTTCATGCTCCAAAGCAATCACACTTTGCAGCTGGAGAGTTACTTCTGTTGACAATTTGTGCTATCTTAAGCTTGGAGCGCGCGTACCCCGAAGGAGATTACAGCTAAGGCTCCAACACACCAGACTTGAGGGCTTGTGTGGATCAGTGATATTCGGAAGAGAAGCAACACATCTTAATGTGAATCAACTCTGCAATGAAGACGAGTCCTCAAGCGAGGACAAGGCTGCAGCCAAAGCTACCTAAGTCATAAAAATAAAGTCTTGGTTCAAAGGCTCTTCCACATGTGCCAGTCCAGAACTAGAGTATTTTGAGATAAAACTAAGAGATATGTTCGGGGTGAATCAAAGGTTTCACTAGTTATTATTCAATCTGTACCCACGTTGTTTTCTCCCACTCTTCCTACTCTAGATACTAAGCTATGAGATCTGGACATCAAACAGCAGTTTATTTTCTTTAAAGCTATTTCCAATTTTTGTTTCACATAAAATTCTAAAAGGCTGAAATGAAGCTTGGGGCGGGGGGGAAGCTATACAGTTGGAGACAGGTAACAAAGGCTAGAGGAGAAAATAAGAGGATATTCTGCAGGAAGAATTTTGGTTTTCTCAGACAGTCACAGCTCTACAGTTATGCTTCAAAAAGAAACAAGGCCCAAGTCCTGACTATGCAGCAATCTCTTATTCACCTCTCCTTTAGTGGTTTCATCCATACCACTAGCACTTGCAAACACGAATGATTTGTCAAGTACTCTGCAAAAGATGCATTTAAGAGCCTAGTGCATTTTTAAACAATTTTAAAAAATGGATCTTGTTTAAATTAAATTGCCTATTCTTCTACAATAAGATGTTTTTAAAAGCAGAAAAATTTTGCCCTGCAAAAACATGTTAGCTGCTTAGGGTTCAAACGCATGCCTCTCCAAGACCTGTTTTATAGGATACATAGGATGTGTGGCTATATTCTGTGTGTTGATTTTTATCTATTTCCTGCAATGCACCACTGCAGTAGGAAATTTCACATGAGCACAAGAGGCTTGCCAATACTGCAGTAGCATACGCTAAGATCTAGCACAAAATCTATTACTTTACCTCTCCATTCCCCCATGTCAGCAAATCGTGGAAATGTTTTTAAACGTCCTATTAGGTAATGTATTGATCTAATCTGTGAGCAGGCAACTTGGGAAGCAATTCAAGGAGCAGGCTAAACAGACAAACCTGCCTGACGCTCTGCAGACAGCATTAATAAAACTCTGCTGCATGGGCAGAGTTTTACGCAGGGCAAAATACAGGAAAATCTGATTCTTCATATGAAAACAGGTATGCTTGGGGACATTTGCTATGCTACTTTGATAGAGAGAGTCTAGATAGCATTCTTCCAGAAAGAAAGAAAAAATATACATATATATACATATATATATATATATATATTTATTTAACTTCAGGATATGTAGATCAGAGCCCTAGCAAGTTCCACAGCCTCACTTGGAAAAGCACAGATATTTCAGCTCTATTTTCTTTAACTACTCTAAGATGTCCATAAAAAAATGTGAACTTAATTAGTCCACATCAAAGTCAAAGCAATTCTTCCAGTAGGAAAGATGGATGGGAAATGCTAGAGCACAGATTCTCTATGGCATGACTTATTTATGAGACAAAATGCACTCAAAAAAAAAAAAAAAGGGGGGAAAAATGAGTAGAAAATGAGCAGCAATTGAGTGACAGAGTGCATCTACTAGTGATTATTTGTTTTATTTTAAAAGACAAAGAATACTGCACTAAAATAGGGTAAATCCAGTGGTGAGCTTAACCAAACGGCATTAGCCTGGTGGGAAACATTTCTGCTCTTAAAAGCTTCATATGAGCTATGCATGGTTCTGTCTTAAAGAGTTATCAGATGTGGCATTTTTATATTTACTGTAGCAGAGCAAGCCAACTGGCACAGCAGAAGTTAACCCCATTGCTCACAACTATCCTGACAACTGGGCCTTTCGCTGATGATACGTATGTCAAATGGGAGAGCAAATAAGACACCCAAAGCAAATGCACTTTTTGCCATCTGAACAAAACTTCCTGCTTGTCTAACAAGAGCTGAAAATGAGTTCTACTCTCCTCGTGACGTCTATGAGACATGCTGCAAAACCATAAAAAGAAAAGAAAATTAACTACAGAACGTAAGATGCAAAAAGCAGCTTCTGCTTCCAAAGACTGATCACCCAAATCACCACACAGAGTTCCCAAGAAACATGCCAGAAACACCAGCTGACCAAAAAGACCATTAGCCTGTGTGTGCTAACCAGTCTTCATCACAGAACATGCAAATCCTCAACAATTGCACAACATCTTTCAGGGAAAAAAAAGAAAAAAAGAAAAAAAGAGGCAGCTTTTACAGGGTATCAAGCTGCAGTGCTTTGACTGGCATGAGAAATTAAGTGGCTTTTAAAATGGAAAAGCTAGCCATTAGGCTTGAAGTCCATGATGGACTTCAGGGCTGTTGAAGACCTTACTTGGCTTTATAAAGTTCAGGTTATAATGCTGAGGCCTCCCTCTCAGAAGCCAAGATGATTTCCCATCAGAAAGAGAAAATTCCCATTTCTGTTCTCTCCTTCCTCTTTCTGGTTTGTTGACTACAACTAAAGAAATCTCCCTGCCAGACTCCCAACTTTTCAGCAACATCCAACTATTCAAAATACTTTTTTTTTTTCTAAACACCAAATAGTAGCAATAGTTAAAATTATGCATTTCTTTCTCATGAATACCTACAAGCTACTAACATTGCATTTCACGTATTAGTGTCAATGATAAGCTTGGAATAGGTAGGCAGGCTTCTGTACTGAAGCTTTAAATCAAGTGTACAAAAATTCACTTGATAATTTTAGTAGTGCATTTGAGACATCACTGAGAGGTATACTATTAGAAAAAAATCAGATCTTTGTCACCCCTGAGTTTTATTTGCTTTCTTTTGTTAATAGTTTAATTACAAATGCAATTATCTTTTTGAAAGTCTCATTGCCAGGGGTCTTGAGTTTAGGAAGTTTGCTTTGATACTGATCAGGCAGAGTTTAATAAACATGAGGCAAATCTGTAAGTGAGTTGAGTTGACAACCAGGCCCTAAATCTGTCCACTGACATTTGTGTTAAAAAATAAAAATAAAATAAAAAGCTAGAGCCTCACTCTATGCAGTTCTTAGAAGAGTGACATGGAGAACCATCAAATAGATTCAAATCTTCATCTTGACCTAGCTTAGGCTGCTTGCCTACAGTGAATACAAGAATAAAATAGCATTTATGTGTAGGTCAGAAGCCACTCACCTAGCAAAAGGAAAAACTTCTGCTCAGATAGCTTTAACCTAAATGAATTCACTGGGGATAGCAGGAGGAAGAGAGGCAGACTCAGTCCTTAATGCTGTGAAAATAAATATCTAAAGAAGGTTAGAGCTTTTTTTACTCATGAGAAACTGCTGTATCTTACAAAAAATACTCCCTGGCACAGCAGGGCTGAAAAGTGGCCAGAGCTGGATGTGTTTGTCTGGTGCTGCTGAAAGAATTTTGTGTTCAGCAGTGAAGCTGGAGAAGCCACCACCTCTCATCCCCGCTCATCATCACGCTGACTGTGGTGACTGCGCCAGGGCCAGACAGGAGTGGAGGGAAGATAATGCAAGCGTGGTGCACGGGGCCCAAACCAGTGTGAAATGGAACAGAAAAAAAAACAATAAACAGAGAGAAAACCCACCAAACACTGTGCTATAACCCAGCCCTTGCTGCCAATCCAGGAAGGCAAGAAGATGCAGTAATTAACTGTGCAGAAGGCCAAAGTGGGGTCCGAGGTCGTGCTGCTCTGTGCAGGTCGGAGGCTCAGGACAACTTTGGAAGCTGAAGCCAATGGTGCTGCTACTACAGGTGTCAGTTGCAATAAATCTTTGTCAGTCGCTAGGGATGTGAGATCTAACAGCCTCACAGAAGTTGTGAGCGACCACAGAAGAGACAAAGAAGGTTTGTTCTCCCTCTCCAGTGGGGAACATTTTCCTAAACAGAAAGGAAGTATCTCACGTCACTAACAACTACAAGAACAGAGATAAGAACAAAAGGGGCCATTAAATATGTCATCTTTGTCCTGAAGTTTCACAAATCCATGACAAAGTGATTACAGTAATGAATCCAGTACCACTATTGCAGACTTACAAATATTGATTCTTGCCTATTTGGAGATGTAATGCTTATTTTATGCATAATATATTAACTTTTATCCTGTTTGTCCATATTTTGGACCAAAACTGAAAGATGCACAGCTGGATTTTAAAGAGTTTGAGTATTTGCAGCATTTACCAACTTCAGAGAAAGCCACAAGACCCAAGAAGACAAAAGCATCAGCAGACTCCAGTTAAGGGCTACATCCTGAAGGTATGCATGAGCTCCTATAGCAAAAGATAAGGAGATGGGATAAGAAGCCATCTTATGCTGACCTGTATGTCACTGATGATCTCTTCACTAGTCTTCAGTATTTATGTGGGGAAGTGCCAAATTTTGGCTCACTATAGTCAGTTCCTTCGACAAAGGCCAATCACTTTAGTTTAGCACCATTACAAGCCACCAGGATTATTTATTTCCCCATCTTCCTTTTTAGTAGGCTGCTTGATTACATGATACTGCACACTGAAAACAAAAATTAGTAGATTATAGTGTTTGGTTTCATTTCTGGACATTGTGCTCAGTTTGTCATTTAATGGAGGAAAGCGTTAGTTTAATTTAAAGCATGGATATAAAAATTAGTTAAGACAAAACAAATACAGACGGCAGCAGCCAGCTGGGCTCCATGGCTAGGAAAGCTTGTTAGGCTCAGCACATGCTTTCTTAGCCAGAACACACCTCTGCATTCCAAAAAAAATTCCATGGGGACAGCAAGCTTTGCAACATGGGGCTAAGAAAAGCAAGCAAAAAATTCCCAGGCCATTAATTACAGTAAAGACCTATTTAATAATATCAGCAACAGATCTTTCCTCCTACTTTCCTTGCTCTATAAAACACAAGAAAAAACAACACGAGGGCTCTGCTATGCCTCTGTCCTGTTTTAAATAGAAGCCTGTCTCTAAAATAAAGCTTCACCTATCCTCTCCTGTTCCAAAGGAACATGTTGGAAGGGCTGCAGAAGAAAGGGTGACAAAATAATTAAGTGCACATAATATTATTTTCAGGATCAAAACCATTCACTCCTTCCTTGGTATCAAGCACGAGAGCATACCCAGAGCCCTCAGCATTATATCATCTGTCTGTATAAACACCAGTTTCTTTCCAAACTAATTAGGTTTCATGAAGCTAATGCTACTCGATGCCTACATTAAAATACTGAAGATGGAAAAGGAGGATGACATCCACCAAAGCACTGTCCAACACTGGTGAAAGAGAACAAGCCGCCCTTCTGCTACTGAGCACAGAGGATGTTAGACCTTCTTATGAGTATCTTTAGAAAAACACGAAAAGATAATAATAAAATCACACACACAAACCACCAACACACACAGGAAAAAAATAAAACCCATTTCATGAGACAGAGTAAAGACTTATCTTCCAAAACACTTGCAGAGTTCTGAGAGCCATTTCAGGTAGCCAGCTCCAAGCAATTCTCAGCAACCTTTTGAAATGATCACAGCTTTTGGTTAAGGAGTTGAAAAGCAGGGGCTAACAAATTTACAAAAAAAGTTTCAAACACTGGAAGAGTTCTAGAAATTCCTTCAGTTCTGCAGAACGAGGATCATCAGACAGAAAGACGCAATTCTGTACTTCATGACATCATTTTAACAATACATTAGAGCTCATTATATGTAAGTTGCTCTACTTTCTCACAACAGAACACTCATTAAAATAATGGCACTCAAGCTAGAAAATCGCAAAGATTTAAAAGAAAAAGCAGAAGAGTTTTTAAAGCTATACCCAAAATAAGAAATGGGTGTATAAATCATAAATCTCAGCAAAAGACAAAGACCTGATTTTAAAAAGAAATGCAAATGGATTCACTTTCAGCAATTGTAGCTACTGCCATAGTATGTCAGAGAGAAAAGCACTCAAGCATAAAACTCTCACCTTGCAGATGTTCTATTAATGCTAATGTCTGTGTCCTGTAAGTGAGGAAGACGCTACATAACATTTCCCACTTCTTTTCGGTGAAGTCAAGACTTCGATTAAAGGATTTAATGCTGCTGCTGCCAGAGATCTAGAACAGTACTTTGAAGTGAAAGGCAATCCGCCTGTCAAGCCTAATGAATTACTCCACTTAATTCTTTGATTAAGCATTCCGATAAATTAAGAAAGCAGAGAAAGGCTCTCTGCAACAAAGGAAAATTTTTTTAAAAGTTTGCAGGCATGTTGAACTGTTTTTCATTAGCACAGGGAATCAGTCCCTTAGCATTTATTTCCCCGTAGTTCCAACATTTCTTGGGGTTGAAGTGCCAAAAGGCTTCGGAGCAGCTGATAGTCGGTGATGAGTGTGAAGGAGGAGGTGGGGAAGGAGCAGTGCCCGCATGGGGGCCAACAGCTGCCTCTGGATCTCTCCACATCACCAGCCCCAGCGAGACAAGAAATGGGAAGAGCACGTAAGCGGTAACTCCATGCAGAATGCCCAACTACTGGAATATTTTTAAATATGCATTTTGCAAGTAAAGTCCATTTCACCATTCATGTGAGATTCATCTTCAGGGCATCTAGAAGACGCACAACTTGTCCTCCAAACAGACTATAAACCTCTGAACAGCTATTAAAGAAGTAATAAAAAGCAAGCAGGAATAGCCATTGGTGTATTTCCTTTCAAATTCTGTAAACCAGCTCACACTTTGGTCTTAAATCATAGAAATACTTTTCCTCTCTATACCTTGCAAAACAGGACTGCTGCAAACGAGATCACTATGAAAGTCAGTACAACCTTCCTACTTTTCTAAGACAGAAGAGGAATTTGAATCTGAGTTTCTTGTAAAGATGATTTCAAAAGGTACTTTATGTACTCGTAATGCTGAATATATATGGAGCTCCAGGAAGCCATTTCAAATTTTCAAACCCAAAATAGTTTCAGGACATAGGTTTAGTTTCTATGATGGGAAAAGATATATGGTTTTCACAGCGGCCTTGCCCTATTTATGTCTATTTATATTAATGCCATAGAAGTTCAGTAGGTAGCCTTATACGTTTGGACTGAAGCCTATCAGTTTCTGTAAGCACAGAGAGTTTAAAAAAAGATAAATGCAGGAGGAGAAGCTACAAGACATTTATCAGCTATGAAGAGGGATAGGGAGCACATGCACCTGACAAATTGGCAGCACGTGGTGTTTTAATAACAACAACGCTTACAGAAATAGGTTTAAAAGAAGGGAAGGAAGATAGTCTGCTTGAGCATTATAGGTAATTGCCAATACATCCTCACTGCACAGGCAACTGATTCATTCAGACAACGTAGTCAGAACCATAGATACTGTCACCTTAGCCAAGCATAAAAACCCAGATCTTGGATTCTATCCGACATTATCAAATACTGGGCCCACAGCATGTCTGTTAATACTAATAGTTGTAAGAGGAGTGTCTCATTTACTAAAAGCACATCTGCACAGTAAGCTGCAGACTGATTTCTGGGAAAAAAAATCTCAGATATAATTTACCCCATCAGTAGAGCTTAGGGACCCTTGGGTGTGTGTGTATTTCTGTGTTTTATAGAACACACAGGAGGCAATTTAATTCAAATCACACAGTTGCTATATATAATTATATCATTTATCTATTTGGAAAGCAAAAAAACAGAGATTTGAAGACTCAAGCTGAAAAAGGACAGAATTCAAAAGTGTGGAATATAATGACAAAACAAATTGCATTGCAACTCCAATAGCAAAGCTGGCTGAGCTATTTGCAGGTAACAACAGTGATAAGGCCAAATCATCTTTCTTGATCACCCAGACAGAAACTGGCTGTAGCTGGGATCCATAAAGCCAGCTTAGGCTGGGATCCATAAAGTCAGCCATACTGGGACTCTGTGTAACGCAGCGTCCCGCAAGTAACTGCCGTGAATGACACAAACCACAGAAAAGGGAATGCTCTTCTTGGCCAGCTGGATTCCCAGCCTCATAGCGGAGCAGAGTCCGGCCATCCTCGGGATGTCCATTGAGGACCACGGCTTACTCGGAGATGCAAAGGAAACGCCTGTCTGAGCCTGGAAATGGAAGGGCAGGAAAGCAGTATCCAAGCAGCTTTCCAAGTGCACCTTGAGAACTGACATAACGTTCCAAAATGGATGGAAAAGAAGGCCCAGCAGTTAGATATTTGGAAAGGATCAGAGCCACATCCATGGTAGAAAATATTGGCATATTAATAACTATAATCCTAAAATACAGGCCTCTGTGCACAGTGTTAGTTACCTGAGTGTCAGTAGAACTCCTGTGTAAGAGCAGGAGTAAAGTAACTTATCTGGCTAAGAACAGAAGGTGACCCTTCAAAACGGAGCTTTTAAAACTCGTACAAAAATTATTTCGGGCTCAACATTCTCCCTAAATCTCCCTTAACACCTAGCAGGAGTTACAGCAAAAGTTCCAACTTGGATCTCAACATATAAGCAAAAGAGATGGAAAATGCTGTTTCTGAAGGAGTGGAGAGTTCGGTAAACAGGAGGAAGGAGGGAGGTCAGTCTTGTAGAGATTAATATTCTGAATATCCAAGAATATTCGAGCAGCAGATAACGCGTTGAAACAACCAGAAGTCCACTCAGAGACAAGGGAATCCTTCTGCAGTTCAGAATGAATTATCACTGCTCAGGTTTTGCACTGGCTTAAAAAACATAATAATCACTAGTTATTTATCAACATACATTCAGAAGGAACACAACAAATCTGTGCAAAACGCTGCCTAACAGGTAACAGCACAAAAGCTTTAATGAAGCACAGGCCTAAGAACAAACCGCCCAAGCTCTCCAAATGCAGTGGCTACTAACAAAATGAACATGTTATTTGTTGATTATACATAAATTGCAATTTCATTGCTCTGCCTTTTCTTCAAAGATACCCCAGTGCACCTCGACACAAATCTACACTACAAAAAATGAAGACGATAATTAAAAAACCCTTGGAAAATCAGTACATTCAGTAGTATTTCCAGTACTTTTATTTCTCCTAAGAAATAGTTAGCAGACATTAGATACTTCCCTGAAAAGCACTGCTCATTGGAAGAGTATTTTCATTTGGTATTTTATTTTTTTGCTGTATTACAGTATTGACTTTCAAGCTGTACTCAGACTCCATTGTGAGGACCACCAGTTATTTTTGCACTGATGGATACTCACAAAAAGAGGAGACAAGTTACTGGTCTTCAAGACCTGAAGGTGGGAAGGAGAGGACTTCGACAGCAGATCATCCCCTTCCTTGATCTTCCCCCATGCTATAGCAACATTAACAGTTTTCCGAAGCTCTTAAAAATTATTTATTGCTCCCTACATATTAAGAAATGCTTTTTGGCAGACAAAATGTGCACTTTAAGGATGTCCTTCTGTTGATGTAGCTTGTCTTCGTTTGCAAAGCTTAGTGAGTTGTACTAACCAACCTCTTCTGCTGATCTGGGGCATTAGCTAGTATAGTAACAGCTCATTAAGAGCTCCAGACCCCTTAACGAAGTTAACGGCAAAAGTTTGTATATTCTTGGCACTGGTAAAAAGCAAATGGAGCTAAGAATATCACTGTGCATTCTGTATTGTGATAAGAGTAAAGGAATGATCTCCTAGTTTGTTCTCAATAAATCTTTGCTCCTGCACTCACAAAAATGGCACCAATAATAAGTTTAACACATATAATGCACAGTGAGACAGAGGCAACCCCAATCTATCATTCATTCAGGCATGTCAGTGGAGGCCAGAAATACTACACAGAGCTCAACCTTTCTGTAATTAATCAGCTCTGAAGAGCAGTGCAGGCTATCCCAGCAGCAGGGTAAAGTTATCTTGGTTCTTAAAGTCCCTGCAAACTGAGAAATGAAAGGCTCATAAATAACCACAAACCACGGTATCGGGGGAGAAGAGGAGTGTGAGAGTGACAAGGGAAAACAGGACTGAAGGAGAAAGTGGTTCACTGCAGCTTTTACCTTAGCAAAAAACACCCACAAACAAACAAGAAATGCCTTGACATACTTTAAACATACTTTAAAAGCCACTTCGGAGCTTGTAGGAAAAAAAAAAAAAAAAAAAAAAGGAGGGGGAGAGATTCTCAAGGAAACTTATTACAATTGCAAATCATTGGTAATCCGTTAGAGTAGAGCAAAGTATTACGTGGATCCCATATAAATTTCTAGTCCTGATGTCTTGTTTTATTTGTAAGGTTACAAAAACATGCAGTGTTTTGTGGACAAACATATGGTCTTTAGCATTACAACGGGATTTAAAATAAATAAATAATAAAAAAAGCACGAGTACTGCCTTAGGCTCTTGAGAAGATCTCCAGTTTCTTCAACCACTTCTTTACACAGCAGGGATAGCTTTTAATAAGGTTTTAATATGATTTGTTTTGCAAGATAATGTTTCCTGTAATACGATAACACAAAAAATTAAGACACAAAGAATGAAAAGCAGGGAAAAAAAAAAAATCTATGTGCATTTTGGGTAATGCTATAGCAAACTTTTCTCCACATATTTCGACTGTACACCAATCAGCAGGAAATGCATCTGGATAATAGCACGTCCCTGGTAATCAAATGACACTGGGTGTTAAAATGCATTTTTTGGATTGTTTTTCCCAGAAGCTACAAATTAGATATTTTTCTACTGCATGCATACAAGGGCAAATGATAAGCTGTTCCTGGGGACCTAAAATCCTCTAAGAAAAGTTGCCATTTTTCCTCTTCAGAGCTCTGTATCTCAGAGCCAAGCTGGCTACAAGCTGTAGAGACTTGCAAAGTACTTACTCAGGCTAGATGTCTATCTGTGACCAAATAAAAGCAGTGACTTGTATTTTGTGATCTGGGTCACGGTGTCATCTAGCAATTAGCCCAAGTCACAGGGTGTCTGCAAATCAGAGCCATCACTTGCAGGAGATGCATCTCCAGGCATTTACAGGGCACTATCACAATAGAATACAAATCACAGCTGAGTACAATTAAAAACAACCTAAGCTAATTAATTTAATTATATTTTTTAAATTTAATTATAAATTACTTTCTAATTAATTAATTTCATTATAAATTAATCAAATAGCATCTTACAGGCTGGTATCTAAGTCATTATCAACAGTAAAAGTTTCTTTCCTTTGAAAGGACACAAATGGTAGGAACAATTGCAGTTCTGCAGCATCAAGCCAATCTAGTCCTTAGTGTGTTTTCAAAGAAAAATAATAATACTCAAAAATTACTATTGCAGAAGACAACCAAAACAGCAAAGGAGGACACTGCTTACCTCCTTTCTCAATTCTTTTCAACCTACGTTAAAAACCTGCCTTCCCTTTCTAACTGAAGAGTAAATAAAACTTCCCTAGAAGCAAAACCAGAAAAATTAGCCATGATCAGAAGTTCATCCACCTCTTTCCTGTACTCCCCAGGAATGTGTTTCACTACATAATAGTTTTCCTCCCTGAAGCCAGAACAGCCATAAAATGGGGGAAGGGGAGGCTGATTGCATTAGCTTTACAGCATCTGGCTATGCAATAAGACTCTTGAAATAATTTTCTCTAGTGTAGCATATAGCCAACGAATCTGGCACGAAGCAACTTTAAGCATGTGTTGCTGTGACAGCAATGAATTATCACCCCAGTCTGCAGCAAGATTAACACTTACAACCTTGGCATGAAGAGCAGTCTGCTCAGATAGTGTGTCAGGAGCACTACTCCACCATCAGACTTGAAAGGGTGAGCTCACATTAAGAAATTAAGAGCACAAAGATGCAGGCATTTGCCTAAACTGTAAACAAACAAGACAATTTCTATGGGAAAAAAGGCAGCGGAGCCAAGGAGGTAGGAGCAGCAAATGAAACTCTGGGTGGAGAGGGAATGGGAAATGAGATACTGTGTATAAGGTGGGGAGGCACCAAGGAACAGCAACAGAACAGAACCTGCAATTATAAAAATGGGTTTGCAAGCAGGTTTCTCCTAACTTTGACAGAAATATTTAATATCCAATCTACGCATCCAGACAGAGGCATGCAGTGATCAAACCAATCTGAGATGAAACATGCGACTCAAAGCTAGGGACAGACTGCAGCAGAAGGAAACCACTGTCGAGTCCAACTCGGCACGCTGCCCACACCAAATTACCGAGTTGGTTACATCTCATGTATCCTACAGCACCACGCGGCACTACCTGCAAGCTAAGCGCAGATTCAAAACCAACCCTGCCCCGGCTGGAAGGTCCGAGATGATGTTACAACCAAACCAACCCTGCTAAGAAATCCCATTTGGCACACTGCTCCATTCTGCTTTTCCAGCTCATCGACCCCAAGAGTACGGGAAAAAAAAAAAAAAAATGGGCGGGCAGGAAGCTGTGAAGCTGGAGCAAACGTGTTACCATCTCCTTCTGCTTGAACACTCACCATAATCAGACCTTTTTGCTTTTCAAAATTGATAAGGCTGCAAAGCATGACTTCTAATCTTCATCTGGCTCGCTAGGAAAGGCAGTAAAGGAGATTCCACCAGTCATCAGCTACACCTCTAATGCGACTTTATTTCATTTCATGGTCTAGAAAAAATACATAATGTTGACAGAACCGATTTCACAGATTAAGTGTTCTATTTCCAAGATCTTAACTTGAAAGAAATACTTTAAGCCGCAGAAGCTAAGTGGCGTGACTTGAAGTACATGAATGGGTGAAGATAAGTGATTCAGCACTGAGGAAAACCAGAACAAAAGCATTTTGGGGGGAGGGGGTTCTAATTCATAAATTATCAGCAATGGATGGATATCACAGTGCACTTCCAAGTGACAGGGACAGTCCAATGTGCGTGACAATCAGCATGGCTTTATTTACAACATAGCTTTCAGCAGGACATCAGGAAAATTTTACAATCACTCTAAGTTTTATTTCAATCATTCTGCTCTGCAAATACGTAAAACATCCCTTCCAAACTCTCAACTACAACATTACAGATAATTACAAAAGCACTGTATATTCAGAATTTTGTTACTAAGTGATCGCAACTCATCTACTCATCTTACTAATTAGTTCCAATTGCCTGAAATTCAAAGCCTATCTGCATGTGAAAAAGGTGGCAAAAATGCTGCCTAGCCAAAGGAGCAACACTGAGATAAATCAAATTCTGTCACTGAAGTCAGTCTGCAAAAGTTGACTTTGGGAAGAAATAAGGGAACTGCATCTAAAGTCATTCACACGCATATATATATATTTGTGTGTGTGCGTGTGTGTGTGTGTGTGTGTGTGTGTGCATCTTCACCCAAGAGGCATAGTTCAGCATGAAGCATCCAGATTGCATTTCAGTCTGCTGGGGCAGAGGCACCACTTAGCAGTGAATGAGGTGCCATTTGCCTGCTCTGAAACACTAGTTCATTCACACTATTCATAGGGATGCGCCTGCTGCTGCAATCTGAGTGATCAGCCAGAAAAAAAAAGCCCAACACAAACACCCCAGCTCCAAATTCCTGTGAAATCACATAGGCAGCATGAATTTCAAGTTTTGTTCTTAATTGCCCCAGTGGCTTGTAAATTATTCCTTATCTGTCTTCCCACTGCTTTGCTACTTCAAGCTACCGTATCTTTCATGATAGGCAGAACTACTAAATCATTCATCTTTTTCAAAGACAAAATGCCAAAACTCCACCAGCTTTGCTGAGTCTCGAATGCAAGAGATGCCCTGCTGAATCACAAAAAGATGGATCTGTACCAGTATTCCGTCCACCAGAAGAGCAAGATGAGATAGTACCCAGGGAGAAAACGTGGGCTGCTTTCTGTGGTCCATTTGCCTCGTACTCCTGTGCCCAGCATTTGTAAACACTGGAAGCTACAGGGTCCATCCTTGCCTGTTCCCACTAGGATCTGCACAGTTTGGAGGTTGACAGCTTTTTAGTCTCAAAGCAAGCAAGTTCTTCTGAGAAGATGAAACGCCCTTTTACAAACCATGCCACACTAATTAGCTTTTCTAAATCAGACACTTGAAAAATCAGACCAAAATAGGCTTATGCACCGCACGTTCTTTTTCTAAGCTGAACAGTTCATAATGTTGGGTTATATCAACTACTATCAGCGCTACAAACACCACCAGAGTGAAATCCAGGCTTGACAGCTATTTTGGGCTACAGATTAGAAACGTTATCTGCATTAATGGGGCAATGAGAACAACATCCTTTGGGGCAAGAGAGCTACAGAGATCAGGCGAGTCAGTGCCTCTCAGCTCCTCCAGAAACTATCTGCTGTTGTAGCAGCCAGTCAACAGAATTCTTCAGGGATTTACCTGTTCACTGCCCTCGCCTCCACGAGATGGACATTTCACAACGTGTGCTATGCAGGAGATCTTCCCTGCAGAAGATGGCTATTTGGCTGTTAAAGGAAAACTCTGCCTTTAGGCTTGTTTAGGACAGCAGAGACAACAACAGAACTGAGATGGGCCAACAACAGGCCTACCTGAATACACTGCAGTTATGCCAGCTACAGATTTTATTGGCTTTCTAAGACATTAGTTTCTTTCAATAAACCTAGAAAGCCAGCTTACCAAATGAAATAATGAAAACGCTCAGTTTTTTCAATTTTGAGCATGCTTAAGATACTCATTTTCAGCCAGTAATATGAAGGACAGCACATGAAGCACTGTATTTACTCAATCTTCAGATAGAGCAAATAAATTTTGCTCTGAGCATGTGTAAAAGCAGCGGAACATAACATTTTATGGATATAGCAGGGAAGCACAAGTCTAGGAAAAGAAAAAAAATGCTTTAAAACACACTGTTTTAAAAGCCAAATCCTGCATTAGGCATTTCCTCAAAGAGAGATCCATGGATCCCACTCTGTTCCCTTCCGCCGCGGCACCAGTACAAGGGAACCGAGTCCCAGCACAACCACTTGCCCAGGGATGCCCTGATGTGGCTGGTGGCAGAGCTACCACCTCGGCTCGAGCCGGGGAGCGCGTGCGAGGGTTTTACTGGAATGCTGCTCTTCTCCTGCTGCCTCCATCTGGCACAACAGTCCCTCAGGGCTACAGCCAGCTGGCACGGTTTAGAACAGCCTTCGGGCTGCTCCAGACTACACAAGGGAGGAGGCCAGAGGAAAACCAGCACCATAAATAGCTGATTTACAATCCCATTATCCCACCATCCTCAGCTATATGCAGCACGAGCTGGGCGCATCGAGAGCCACGACCAGATGCTTTAAACTAAATGTTAAAGAGTGTCAAAACATCCTAATGGAGTTTGATTAGAAAAGACACAGTAATCTCAAGTTAGCGACAGGCCCGCTTAAGGAAGGAAACAAGTGCTCATAACTTGATTACTTAGAAAAATACTATTCATGTCATTAAATTAAATGTAATATGAAAAGTAGATTTTCTGTAACAGCTGATCACAGATTATAGGCATCCTGCACTCCTTGGTTCATTTATTTTTCACGCAGAAGCTGGAATAGAGGAAAGTTATTTGCATACAGTGAATCACTTCTAATGACCACAAAGCAAAAGGTACGTTTTTAGAGTGGGCTCAGCATGCACGAGCGCATCTGTGAAAGCATGGAGTACCTACAGCAGCAGCTACAATCACCCAGGAACACCCAGCTACGGTTATGGAACTCTTCAGATGAGGTCAGGCATTAGGCACACAGAAAACAATTAAATTCTGCCAGCAGCAAAGCCAAGAGGAAGGCAGTGGTTGCACATGAGCAGCAATTGTTTCTCCAGGCGCCTTGAGCGGCCCCTAAGCCGCTCACCTCCTCTCCCATCGCCCAGACATTCCTCCCCTGCAGCTACCAACTCTGCTCTGCCAGAACAGCTGCTTGTTCAGCCATACATTGACTCATATCATGCAGCCAAACCAGCTGGAATATCATTGACAGCAAAGAAGTTATTTTGCATTATCATCTGGTCTTCTTACCGGTTCCTGGCACAACTGCGTCGATGCCATGGAGCAAACGGCACAAGGGCAAGAACATGCAGTCAAGAATAGTTGATTCCTTAAACTGATAAGAAAAGGCTCATCTACCACAGCCAGAGAGCTGAATTCCATATTCCCCCATCACTGGACTACAGTGATAATGCAGTAAATTAAATATTCTTTAACTGCTCTGTTGCTATACGTTGTGCTGCACCTGAAGAGCATCTTTCTTGGTCAAAACCACTTTCCAATTCCATCTTGCATTCACATCTCCAATGCAGATAGCTAGATAGATAATACCAACATAGATAACTAGCTTTTAATTTCAGCATTAAAGCAAAAACGCATCTTAAATTTGACATTTTTATTTGTCCTTCCTACCACTGCCTCAGACAACTTGGTTTGCTAAACCACAGAAACAACAGGCTTTACAAAATACTGGTATAACATAGACTCTCTTCAGATTAGGGCCCAACTGGAGTTCCTAGCTCAATGTTTGTGTTTCCACAGCCAGACTTTTGCAGCATGCCGCCTAAGACGACAAGAAAACCTCTGCCTCCTGTTTCCTGAATCTTGTGATAAGGCCCCGAAACACTTGCATTCCAGTTCTGACATGTGCCTGTGACTTTAGGCATATCCTGATCTCTCCTAAGTTTCCCTGTCTGCAAAATACCAGCTGGATGAACAAAAGATTTACTAAGTATGACAAAAACCATTTAACTACTGCTCCATGCTTTTCTTTCATTTTTAGTTGGACACTACTATATAGACAAAATTCCCCCAAGGAAAAAAGCACTGTTCTATATACCAAATTAAAAACTTTGGGACCTCTCCATTGCACTTTGTGGGCCCCTTCAATACACACATTAAGCAGTTAAAAACAACTCTTCTGCACATGCAAGTCTGAATCAATTCTGGTAATTGAATCAATACCAATAATTACAAAAAGGTGCCACAAGGAAACTGAGTTCATTGCGACATGACTAAAATTTAAACATCAGGAAACATCATGGCAAATCAAACTACTACATGGCAAAGAAATTCTTCATGAAGAAGAGTCATGTCCTTCATGAAGGATAGTAACATGCCATTAGGCTGGATAAAGTACAAGCTGAAGTTCCTTAAAGAACAACCCCACGATGACAAAAAGAAGCCTCTGTCCCTCTTTCAGCCTGTAACCAACAAAAAGTTGAAGGAATTTTCAAGTCTTTGCCCACGTTACCATTAAGATCATTCCACTACCACAAACACAAACTGTAGATGTAAATGACTGATTTTTAACAGTCCAAATAACCATATCCAAGTAAAGAAGACTGCGTAGAAACAGTGTTTTAGGGATGTTAGCTAAGGAAGCAGGGTACAAAACGGACGATACGAGAATTTGGCCCCTGGTCACTAGCTGCCAAGCAGGATGGTGATTCAGTGTTAGAAGTCAGGCAGTAACATGAAGGTAAGCAAACACAGCAAGGGAAATATATCACCTTAAGACAAATCATGCATTTGTCACCAGAGAGCTCAGGATCACAAAACCTCATCTAATGAAAAAGAGGCATTGAAGTGAGTCAGCTAACCCAGGGATCTGCACTTACAAAGTTGACGCACATCTGGTGTACGATAAAACTTTTATTTGCCAAGTATATGCTAAAGAATGTCCCTTAAAAGTTACCATCTGACTTGCATGCAGTAACAAGTCTGAGTACACAGGACAGGAGCCCAAATTATGATCACACAAACTTAGTCAAGTAATAGTAGATGGTTTCCAGGGAAAAGGGGAGAGGGGTGAAAAAAGAAACTCATCTTCTCCATTCTGTACAGAAAACATGGAGGAGAAAAAGAGTCTTTTGTGCATTCAGGAAAAACAACCAAGTTTTATTACTAATTCTGTAATGTTCACTCTGTCAAGTTATACATATTACCCTTAAAATTCTTTATATATACATGGATGATAACAGCACAGTTTATACTAGGGCAAGAGTCAAAATACTCGTCTTCAGGCCGAATAGGACACTAAAGAAAAAAGGTAAACATTCAATAATCTCTTAGCTGAAATGTAATCACCTCTACAATCTGATTCTATGCAAAAACAGTGAATTGAACATATATGTAGTCAAACATCTAACACGCATCCATCTACATATTATATGTACGGATGCTGAGGAGCTCAACTGTGTGTGTGCAAACTTTTACAGTGTGAAAGCAGCCCAGTATAAAAGAAGTTAGGCACAAAGACTTCCTAAATTCTCTTTTTGGAGTTATTGAGCCATTGTCGTATTTAGCAATCCGCTTCCCACCATGGCTTTTAGGATGAGGATATTTTACGTATTTGATGCTTAACTTTGCCAGAATTTGTTACAAACCACCAGAATTTACAACAGCCTCAATATTTACGCTCAAAAAACGCCACATTTGTTAGCAGTGTGTTGAAAACAAGTTTTGGTTATCATGTCCACTACTTTTGCGAGTTTCACCTTGTCCAACATCCAATTTCTAAGCCCATGGCAGATTTAGTATCCTGTGGTCCTTCACAGAAATATTTCCCAGGGATGTGCTGACATCACCAATGATACCATGCAGAAGGTAGACAAGAAGAGTCATGTTAATTTCAAGCTCCATTTAACACAGGAAAAGGGAAAAAAGAAAGTCAATCTCTACTGACTTGAAAAATCAGCAGAGACAAAGACACAGAAGAATTTAAGAATTTTAAAACTGTGTTAAAGATAATTTAGAGTTTCTTTTTTCTTTTTTAAAAAAGAGTGATACTCTACATAAAACAATGATTAAAAAAGTTCAAGTATTAGATGTATTTCACAGGACAGACTGTTTGCTAATCAGTTACCTACTGATAACACGAATCTCAGGTTACTTTGAGTCACCTGGTGTCTGGTAACAGTTCATCTTACTGATAGTCAAATAGGTCTTGGAATAAACAGAATGATTCTTTTTCTTAAAATGACAAATGTCAACACAATGTAGGCTGTCCTACCTCTACACTAAGTCATGTGCAATCCTGAAGCTGCTATGCAAGTCACAGAAATGTGGTACCCACACAGAATACAAGTTAATTTTGTAATGAGCAACTCCTTACAGTATTGATTATATTACTAGCTAAAGCACAAAGTTCTTTCTTTTAACTAAGCAGAGTGTATGTAAAGGACTGCCAAATCAATATGAAGAACACAGCTACCAAGACAGCTTCCATTCAGTCAAAATTCATCTATCTCGTTCTAGAACTGCTTCTGCTTAGAAGAGCTTACCAGTTCGGGACTCTCAGGTAACACATGGCATATTCTGTTCTCCAACACTGCTTGCTGACAACACCGTTCAGGATAACAGAATAAACTGGAATGTCACCAAAGCATTTCACTCACCTAACTCTATTCCCCATAAGCGAGCAAGAGATTGAAGACAACTCCTATAGGCAGCTCTTTCTGTCCAAGTCCAGAAAGTCTCTAACAAATGTCACTCTTCACAGGTAAGTAAGATTACTTAAAAAAAATAAATGAGTTGTATTGAATCAAACAAAAAATGTATAGGTTACAAAAGGTTATCTTCAGATTACCTTTATTGTGATGTCATTGTATGTTGTATTTCCATATTTTCATCGCCTTTGATACTGTTATGTGTTAGACATCAATACTTTAAAACTCATAGGACTACAAGAAAAGAAAAAAAAATACCAGCAGCTATCAGCCAAATGAAATGGAAGTCCTGTATCTACCAGGAAACAGATTAAGAAACCATTGCCCCAAGTCAGTCGCACAGACAGAAAAAAAATATGGGTGCTAGGGTTAATATGGAAGACACAGGATTTTAAACTGAGTTCATCTTTCTCTGGTTTAAAACAGATCAGTCACTGCAGCCACCCTAGGGAATCAAATTAACATTTGCAACAGCATTTGTTGGGAGGACGAATCCCTAGGGCATGTCCCAAAGGGCAGGATACCGTTTTGCTCAGAGACTCTCAAGAAATAAGTAAGAAGAACAGGGAGTCAGCAGTGCTTGTGAGCTTGTGCTACCTGTTTCTAGCATTTACTCACATATTTGGTACTCCGGTTACTAAGACACAAAATCCTCAAATGAAAGAAGCAGAGAAGAAGGCTTAGAACTGATCAGCAACTCCAGTTTCACGTGAAAGGTACAGATTAAGACCCAACACAAAAACGAGAGTATCAACTAATCTCTGTTTGGGGTTTAAAGCTTTGATGGCTTAAAATAAAGCTCAACAGATACTCCAACAAATCAAACAAAGCTGTCCCACTCTGCTCGCCTTCACACGTCTAGATGGCATTCTGGGCAATTCAATATATATATATGTATTTTTTAAAGCAAAAATATCATTAACTTTAGAGAAAATTCCAGAGATGCTAAGATATACTACGACCCCTCAAGGAACCTTCCCCCATAAGGAAAAAAAAAAAAAAAAAAAGACAATTATTCCATAACAACTACTACTCCTGTGCCAGGCTCCGTGACAGGGATCCATCTAACCTTTAAATCAGAGGGAGAGATGAGCAAGTGTCCTGGTTCTGATGGTTCAGATCCCCCAAGTCAAGAATTCATTACCTCAAACTGCATTGAAAACGAAATGCATTTTTAAAAATCATGGTAGAGGATACAAAATAGTGATTAAATCTATTAAAGAGATGAAGGACTTGTATTATATTTTTCTCTGATGCAGAAGACATGAGATCAGAGGAATGTTCTCAGTCTGGCTTTGCTAACAGAAGCCCACACGTATGATGGTCCGCTATGTATGAAACTAAAATTTGAAGCCTTAAGATTTCTCCAACCAAAGACTGTGCCTTTGCACCAAGAGGAAAGAGAACGTTACCTTCAGCAGTTTTAAGTACCTCTGTACTCCTTAGAGGTTAAGAACTAAGAAACGCTGTTCAGTTACAAAACTGGAGGCTTCTTGAACAATGAAGCTTGCAGTTGATTTTGACTGAAGGTAGTCCCCACAACACATGGCAAAGAACATCCTTCCCAAGAGAATCGGACAGGCAGCTGAGAGTAGGCAGCTGAAAAAAGAGAGACATGCTTCTTGAATCCTGGACTCCTCTTTCAAATTCTCCACAGGGCTTGTAATCCAGCAGCTTGCTGCATATGCTAAAAAACGTTAAAGAAAAACAAGCTAAGATTTCCTTATTAATTTAAGAAATCAAAACACTGAGTCTGAGGAGGCGGCACAGCCTGATAAAAGTTCCTGGCCCCTCTGTTACAGTAAGAAGCAAACCACCTAAGTAGCATCTTCCTGTTCCTGGCCAGGTACACGGGCAAGGCTGGAAGGCAGAAAGCAAGCGAGCAAGCCTCAGCAGGCCGTCTATGAGATGTTCCACCATTAGCTTACCCCCAGCTACAAGCATATCTTTTTAGCAAAAATTTTACACACTGTTTTAGACTGAACTACAGAATCTACTACTGAAACCATGACACAGCATTTATTTGCTATGGGATTCCTAAACTTTTTCTCCTTGAAAGTCAAGAATTGAACCAAAGTCACTTCAGTTTTAAATATCTATGAATTAATTCTCTGTGAAGCATGAGAAGGAACTAGGAACTGAAACTCTTTAAGTGCATAAATGATAGTAGGGAGAAGGATACCTGTGGAAAGGTCATTGCCTAGGAAGAAAATGGTTCTTCATATCTGAAGGCTTCCATCACTCTGGACTGCCCCACATGGGGAGAGAATAATGGGAAATAAAAAGAACAGAGGCTTTCAAACAGAAGAACTATGCTAGAGTACGTTCACTGTAAATGACAGTGTGCAGCCCCTGACAGTTATTCTTTGATCTATTGGCATAAGTACAGAACAAACATTTCTGGAACTGCAGATAGGACCCTGTGCATATCATGACTATGGTCATGATTAGTAGTTCACTTTTACCATGGAGTAATACAGAGTAGTGATAGTAAGAACCATGCAGAAGAGAAGATAAGTTTTCCCTTCAAGGTGTGTGGTCCAGTAAGACAGAATTTAATTGTAAATTATACTGCCCCTTCAAGTGCTGAAGCCATTACTTACCAGCTCCTAGACACAAAGATTCACATATATGTCTAATTTCACAGTGAGGAGGACCAGGAACCATGTTCAGCCCTGCAAAACAGTTTTTTTTCCTCATCTGTAATTCTAAAGAAATAAGCAAAGCTTTTGAAGTGTGACCCTACAGATAAAACAGAAAAAGCTGACATGAAGGGCTTGCAGAAAGTCTTTTCAGCATCCTCAGTTTGCTCTATAAATACTGAATGTGAGGAGGTTGTCAGATTTAGGGACCCCTTGTACTGTGTCACTTAATTAAATGCAAGGTAATTTCCAATACAAAATATTCAGGGTGAAATCCATGACCAAAAGTTGATGGAAAGCTCATATTTATTAAAAAGATTCTAACCACCACAATCAAAAAAAACGAAGGCTTACTAATCAAAGTCCTAAAGCCAAGATAGTCAACCCTAATTCTGTACCACTTTACATGCAGCTAAAGTGTTGAAATCTAGTTTGAACTTTTAATCACAATGATTACAACCTCAAGAGCCATTCTTCTTTAGACTTCTTCCACCCCTTCTCCTGTCCCAATCTTCAGGCCATCTGACCATCAAGTTTTATCTTCACTTCAACTTTCTCCCCAGCAAAGTGTTTACACCATTGCAAAGCCTTTCCATACAACAGCACGCACCACCACTGCTGCACTTTATGATGTGGCCAAGATGCAAGCTTAGCTTCTTAAGGCAGATGAAACGATGCACCAGTATGATAGCCAAAAATCACAGAGCAGACAAAGCTTCCAAAGCAAACATAGCCCTGAAGCCTTCTCCAATATTCCAACTCCAATATTCACCTATAAATGTATGCTCATCACTACTCTCCCTTCTGATGGAGAAGCAAACGTACCATCGGATATGGCTCATAGTTACAAAACTATCTCTTTTCAGCTCTTCTATTTTCAAGTCTGAATTTAAAGCATACTGCACTAAGAGCTGAAGCTCATAAAGGCTTATTTTCGGAAAAGATACTAAAAACAAACAGCAAGCAGTGTTAAAATGGTCTTCCAAAGCATAATGCAGTAAGCAGTGCAAGTAAAACTGGAGGAATGGACACTTTCTGCCCCCTGCAGTTTCTACTGCTATCTAATTTTTTAAGACAGCCTTAGAACAGACAGAATGTTAGTGTTCTAGAAACCTAACAATTTAGCATCTGGTTATCTATCACCAGACAGCCAAGACAGTTTTTACAGTTATGTTCATCTGAAAAACAATTAAATTAATCAACACTTTCCATTAATGATCAACTATATAGTCAGAATGTTTTCTACATGATAAATTAGATGATGTGATTGTTCTTGGTTTCGCAAGATATACAAATATCGCTTTTTACAAAAATGTTCTTTAAATCTACCTCATGATTCTGGTTAGGAACAAAAACATGAATTCTCACCAATGTATAACAGACTCGCAAGTACAAATAAAAGAAAAAAATACACAAAGACCACAGTTCAAGTTATTAGGCCATAAAGATCCCTTCAGACATAAGATGCAGCTAATAAAATTTTACATGTAGACCTGTAAGTGATAAATACAGACAGAGAATTTTTGCAGAGTGAAATTCCATAGGAGAATGCCTTACATCCCTATTCAGAAGAATACTCTAGCTGACGCTTATATCCTTTCATCAACCTTTCCAAATGCAGCATGGCAACTGAACCCCAAATCCAGGTAGTCACTTCCCATTACGTGTTACTTACTCCCATACATTTCAGGTTGGCTGAATTCAAGAATCCAACTATTTTCAGACTGATAACCTGCTTGAAAGACAAAAAAAAAAAAACCAAAAACCCCCACACAGAAAAGAGAACCCTGCATTTTTAGCATATGCTTGGAAAACAGATGCTTTCCTTGAGATGATAGCTAACTTTGAAAAAAAAAATCCCTTTCTGCATTACCAGCCTAGCCTACAAAGAGGTAAAGAAAAGGTGAGAAGAGATTACAGTGGAAAAAAAAATCCTTATTTCCAGTTTCCATCACGACTATTAGATTTTTGAGAGAAAAAAAATGTTACAGCATAGAAATAATACCTTTAAAATGGATTTACAATATACGCTCCATATTAAAAAAGGCATGCTAGTGTTCACTTGGTTAATGAAATTCTATTTTCATTCATCAGCGTAACACTTGGTTCATATTGGTCAGTTACATCTCACCTATCTTTCTTTTCCTTCCAGCCTACGCATACCATTTGTCTCTATTTAAGCTATATGTACCACGTATTGCATACCAATTTGTATTGTGACACATTAGAGGTTGAATAAAACCAGATTTTTCCTGCTATACTTCATAATATCAATTTGCTGAGGTTAAAAAATATTGCAGATGGCTTTAACTAGCTTGCAGGGCTACCAAATGACTAAGTACATTTAAAACACGCTTTCTCTGGGTTTGCATTTTATCTCTTTAAATAAAATACTGAAAAATCTGGCTGTACTGCAGACACTGGGACACAGGAAACCATCCTGAGCTACCTCATCTCCAAGTACATCCCTCCCTCCTTCCATTACTAGATGTATTAGGGATAATAGGCCAAACAACTTAATGCAAAGCAACTGGGATCAGGAAGTTTTCAAGGGGTTGCTTCAATAGAAACAGAACCTATGTCTTCCACCCAAAAAAAAAAAAAAAAGGGAAGAAAACAAGTTTTGCTACATGCTGCTGCATTCCCCTTGCTCGCTCCTGCACAGAGGCGCTGATAGAAATCTGCAAAGTCACTTTGAAGTAAGAACTAGTTGATTCTGGCGGGGGAAAAGCTGTAATTAGCTGAAGAGTTAGAGGGCTCCCAGGCACGGGCTTGTGGCCACGGCTCCGGTTTTGGGAGCCCACGTGGGAAAGCAGCGCCCTTCCCCTCACACCCACCCCACCTCGGCCACACGGATGCGGGGGCCACGCGTGCACAGCCCCTTGCTCCCGTGCCCCGCACGCGGAGCCGGTCCCTTCCTCCTCCTCCTCCAGCGGGGATCGCATTTTCCAAGCGGATTGCGCGCTAATCTATATTGAAATACACGCGGGGGAAACGCAGGAGCGTCGGCGCGGGGCTGCGGAGGCCCCGGCGCACAAAGCTCCGCCGCAGGCCGGACGTGCCCGCGGCCCCGGCCGCCCCTCCCCCGCCGGGTTCCGGGAAGCTCCTCGCGGCGGCGGCGCGGAGCGGAGCAGCCCCGGGGCAGGTGGGAGGGAGGGAGGCCGGGCTGCCCCGTCCCGGTCCCGCTCCCTTCCTTCCTCCTCCTCCTCCTGCCCCCCACGGCCCCTTGGCAGGGAGTGTGTGGGGGGGGGGTCGGGCCCACCTGCGCCGTGGGCAGGGCAGGGCGGGGGCCGCGCGTGTGCGAGCAGGGGCGGGCGGCGGGGGGACGGGACGGGAGCGCGCGTGGGGCGCGAGCCGCCCGCGGGTACCTTGCGCTTCCTGGTCTCGGCCGAGCCGCTCCACACGAAGCACTGGTAGATCGCCCGCAGGTTCTGCTTCCAGTTCTCCACCTTGAAGCCGGTCACATGGCAGCACCCGGCCGCCGGCGGACTCATGTCAGACCCCCCCACATCAATCCGCCCGCACACGGGCCGGGCCGGCGGGCAGCGAGCCGGCCCCTTCCCCCGCTCCGCAGCGGCGGCGGCGGCGGCAGCGGCCGCGCGGACACGGGCCGGGGCGGCCGCGCGCCCGCCCGCGCGCCCCCTCCCCCCGCCGCGCGCCCGCCCTCCCGCGGGGGCTCCGGCCCCTCAGGCCGCCGGCGGCCGCGCGGCCTCCGCCGCCCCCGCAGGCTGCTGTGGGGGCGCGGGCAGCGGCTCGCGCATAGAGCCGGGGCTCCCCGCCGCCACGGCCCCCCGGCTCCGAACAAAGCGCGGCGGGCGGGCGGGCAGCGCTCCCTCCCTCTCGCTCGCTCTCTCCCTCACACACACAAAGATGGGGCTCTCTGAGGCGAGGAGGAGGAGGAGGCGGCGGCTGGAGCGGCCGCTGCCGCCCCCGGAGTGGCCGCCGCTCCCTCTACCTCATGGAGGCCGCCGGGAAGCGGAGGGGAAGGGAGGGAGCGCGGTGGGCGGAGGGGGGGGAGGGAGGGGGGCCTGGCGGCGGCGGCGACCCCGGCGCGAGCGGGCGTGTGTGGGGAAGGGGGCGAGTCTCCGCCTGCCGCCGCCGCCGCCGCTCCCCCAGCCGGCCGCCCGCTCGGCTCCTGTCTCTTTAAAAACGCCCCCCCGCCGCCGCCGCCGCCTTCCTCCTCCTCCTCTGCCGCACCCCCCCGCGCCCGCCCGGTGGATGGTCCGCGCCGCTCGCTCAGCCGAGCCCGCCGGGCCCCGAGTGGGACAGACCAATGCGCGCGGCGGGGGGGAGCGCGGGGCTCGCCCCGCCGCGCCGGCGGGAGGGAGCCGCGGGGGCCGAGGAGCGCGGCGATTGGCTGCGCCGCCTGTCACTCCGCCGCCGGGCTGCGCCTTCCCTAACGTCTCATTGGTCGCCTGCCCTTTCTTCTGCCCCACCCTTTTCCTACCTAGCATTTTCCCCGCCGGAAAGGGGCGGGAAGGGCGGGGGTGATTGACAAGCCACGGAGCCAACGATGAGAAGGGGCGGGGCCTATGTGGCGAGTGCTGCGGCAGGACTGGCGGAGGCGGCTGTCAGTCGCGCCGCTGGCTGGCGCGGCGATTGGCGGGTCCGGGGGAGCGCGCTGCTGTCACATCCGCTCGCGGCGGCCGCCTCGCCGTTAGCTCCGTGATCTCCTGAGGGGATAGGGCGGCGCGGGCAGCGCTGCCCCGACCCGGGGCTGCCTCCCGCCTCCGAGGCTGCCCGAGGCCCCGCCCGGCACCCCCGGCCGCCGTGGCGACGGTCGTGGGCGGCCTCCGCAGCCCGCGGGGCTGAGGCGAGGCAGGAGGCGCCGTTGTGCCCCCCCCCGGGCTGCGCGTGGGGCAGGTTGTCCCCGGCGGGAGAGCCGGGTGCTCCTCTCCGACACCCTTCCCGGGCTCACAGCCCCGGGTGCTGCCCCACGAGGGCCTTGACGGGCATCAGCATCACTGGGGTTGCAGGGAAGATGCTGCGGCCTGGTCTGGTTTGCCTTGAGGACCATGTGTGGTCCTGGTGAACCACTGTGCTGTTCTCTGGGGGCTCCCGCTGAAGGGAGGCAGGAGTGCTCTGGTGCCAGCACTGGTGGTATTACACTTCTTTTCCCCAAAAATGACTATACAAGGAAATGAGAAAGCAGGGAAAGACATCTTACTCTTAGACTGGGTGCAGCACACACTGTAGAGTTAGGTAGCAGTGTAGTGAGGTGAGGAGGAAAGGATGGGAATTCTCCCTCGATTTGTGAAGGGAGGGATGCAGGAGGCTCTGCAGGGACTTCGTCCTTACTACTCAGCCAAGAGCGCGACGAAAAAGGAGGTGGCAGGTGTTGCTGCATTATTTTGTCAGTGTACGTTTCAACGCACGCTATTTACATCCTCAAGGATCAATAGCTTTGAAGTCTTGTGTATTAGGCAGATTTTTATGGGGCCCTGTCCAGTCCCCTGGTCTGTAACTTACTGAACTGAAAGACAATTCCAGCTAGCACCCAAGGTCAGAATTTCGGAAGACTACATGTGAAATCTGATGTGAGGCTACACCCTCCCTTTGACTCTCCATAATCCTTACATTAAGTTATCACAGTGAATGCAACCCACACTACTTCTTGAAGAGGTAACAAGAACTGCTGCTGCATTTACTTCCCACGTGTTAACCTCTTGCCCTTGGACACACATTTGCCTGCAGACACCAGGCTCCCAGCCGCAGCTCTGACACCACCTCCTCATTCACAGAACAAACCGAAGCCCTCGGCCTTTCTGCAGGACACCCTGGTCATGTGTCCTGGCGTTAATGACTACAGCTCAGTGACCTCAGCATGGAGTATTTGCCACACTAAGGAGCTGCCAGACACTTTGCTGAGAGAGTCATTCCCAGCAGTCTGAATGGGTCTTTTATAAACATAAGTAACGGTGTAACCAATCTGTTTCATGAAAGTCAGTCTTTCTCCCATGCCTGGGACAAACTCCCTGGTAACATCGAGGCCAGTTTCTTCTCTCCTTTCTTTAAACCTCTTATCAGAACCCCTTGTTTGCCATGCATGGGAAGAACCCGAGACTTGTTAAACCACTTACATACCAGTGCCACCAATACCGCTGTCTACCTGATGCTCAGTAGGTTGTTTCCTTGAACTCTACAGCTCTCAGAATTTCTTTCTTCTCTTCTCCTAGCTCATGAGCTCCTTGGCATAGAGACTCTCCCTCCTACCCACCCGTTTTATTTTTTTTTTTTACATTTTAGTTTTTAGTTCTGTCTTTGTCCAGGGCTGACTGATGGGGGTTATTAGATTTTACAGTAGTAAAGACGATAATAACTGAGCTAAAGTTAAAGCTTTTTAGATCTGAGGAGGCTCTCACAGTGTTAAAAACCATCCTCTTGGATTCAACAGTGATTCCTTTCTGCTTCCACTAAGTCAATGTTAATATTCTTTATTGACTTAAGTTGTAACAGAATTGTACTCTAAATGCTGCATACCTGTCATATCTTCACAAAGACAAACAATACCAAGGAAACTTCTCTAATGCCAGATCAGGCATACTTTTTAATATCATCCTTATTTTAACTGCAAATCTACAGCAGACATATTTGAAAGAGACATCTCACCTAAGAAATGTCATATACTGTTTTTAATAACCTTGATCTTAAGCTCTACCATATCTTTAGCAATGAAAAATCAACAGAAAATATAGATCCTTTGCATTTACTAATCAAACAGCTCTTTTATCTTCTGAAAAGAAATGTATAGATGTCACGATGGCATTCCAACATCATCTGCTAAATTAAGGAAGAAAATAAGTGATAAAATGAGTTATGTTGGATCCTTCTCATCCAAATACAAAAGGGCCATCAAAGGAAGCTACCAATTAGATTAATCCAGAAGCCAATCTTCAAACAAATGTTGGTCTCTGACAAACTGCTTTTTTTTCTGTAATCTTCAAACTAGCTACTCATGCACAACTAGCTCCCATCACTGTGAATGAAGCCAGGACATTACCTGTGATCATTCAGAAACAAGATACATGTTGTAAAAGCACATTTACTGGTAGAACTTACAATATGTGACATTATCTCTATGTGTCCCTGTTATCATACAACGTCAGCCCAGCAGAAGCAATGTAAACTCCTTTCTTCCCAAAGATGCTCCAAAAGCTCAGGTTTGTGTATTCGTGTAGAAAGCCTAACAACTTTCCGAAGAAAAGCTGCAAAACATGTGTGAGGCTACCTGCTGAGAGGCAGGAGAGGCAAAAGATAGCAGGGATATCAATTGCACATGAGAAACTAAAATTTATGGTCAAATGTTTGGCGCTCTCAGCCCTGGCCTGCTTTGCCAATAACACACCAGAGGAAGATCTTTGCTCCTACCATAAAGCTCCTAGTCCATGTCCTCACTGTCTAGTCTCTTCCCAGATTCTCTGAGAAAAGTTTCACCTCCCCCTTCCTTTCCCAACAGCGAAACAACAAAAGCTTCCAGGGCAATCTGGAAACTCATTGTGGGACATTGCTGTTAAAGTAGCTCTTTTGAGGTTTGTTTCTTGTAGAGCTCAAGGCATTTCAGCTTCAAAATAGTTCCCTTTTCATTCTTTGTTAGCCAAATTAAGCAGTGTTCCTAGGCTTGGGTACTCTGATGCCTGTAGCAGAGCAGGAATATTAATAAATTGACCTTCAGGAGAAACTAACCACTGCTTCCAAAAGCAATAGGGATAAAAAACTACCCAGTCCCCTGCTCTCTCCCCTGTGTAAAGCAGCTAAACTTCCCTCAGCACAAATGCAAGTCAAAGGCTGCCTGCACCAAGTTCAAGGTGGATGGAAGTGAATGCAATTGAAAGCAGTAGGTGATTAATATCCTAATAGCATCTACATCTTTGTTAAGTGATCTGAATATCTTCCAGTGAAACAAACACCACAATATTACTACAGTCTAAACCCAAGTAGAGGGTTATTCTTATTCTGCATCAACCTACTGTTACTAATCTTGGGTTTTTCTCCATGGCTACAGCATCAAAACAGGAGATAACGATAACAGCGAGAACTTATGCCTATGAAATTTAAGACCATCTCTCTGAAGAACTTGGATACCGAAAGACAATACATATGTTCAATGCTCTGCAGATTCTGAAATTTTCACAGAGGTTTCTGTGCCACACTTTTCTGGCAGAGTCCTCATGTTTACTTAATGGAGGTGGGATGGTGTTTGGCTTATGCAGAAATAACAACAAAAAATTAAGTTTACAAAGCACAAGGGTAGCCTTTTAAGAAAGAACATCAGCATTTGTTAGCAGTCCCCCTCAAAGAAATACCTTGGAAAAATGCTAATTTTTGTCTCTTGCAAGTTCAGGAACAATTACAACATTTAACTATTCCTGCTCTCTGAGGATCACAGTGCAGCACTTGAAGAGCTGCTGATGATGTGAGAGCACTCTGAGACCCATCAAACTGCCATGCAGGACACCCTGCCCTGGCTGCTTCTGCAATCAATGGGTGCTGAGCCCTCCCTCACCTCCCAGAGGCAGGAATGTAGAAATGTAAACCCTGAATCTCAGGGGCCATTTCCAAAGTATGTGTATTACCTTTTGGGCTTCAAATTTCCCCAAGGTTCTCCTGGCACCTTATTCTCCAGAAAGAGGAGAAATCTCTTTCAGCTGGAAATCTGACCTGAAATTTTTGGAAACAGAATAAAAATAAACTCTAAAGCACTATCGAAAATAAAAGCTCTTGAGATTTGTTGAGGCCAGATCCTTACCTGGCAAGCCTGCAGCAAGCTCTAGAAGGGGGCAGTGTTCTCAAGCCCTTTGCTTTTCTTCTTGCAGAGATACCAGAATCTCTCCTGGGAAATCCACAAACACCTAGACTCTACAAACACCTCCCAGTTGTTCCATTCCACACTGAGAAGGTGGCAGAGAAGCACCAGGTAACTGTTTAAACACTGTTAAAACAAAATAAGAGTGGAAAATAGTGACATCTTTTTGTCCTCCAGTAATTGTCAGATCAGAGTCTGCTCGCTGTATATGCGCGCGCGCACACACACACACACACACACACGTTTTACACGTTTTCTGTAGTTTAATTTACTCCTGGGCACAGCTTGGGAGTGTTTCTAAAATAAAACGTTTTGGTGCTGCAGACAGCTTGGGAAAGGATTTGCCTCTGCAGGCAGGAAATAATTCCAAGCCCTCCTGTGTCTCTTGGAGGAATTTTTAATTTTAAAGCATTGATGATTATGGTAATTAGTGCTTTCCCCCAAATGACAATGGAATATAAATGTTGATAGTAGCTAAAACACACTGCAAATGTGCAGCAAACTCTTCCTCCAGAGACTCATCTGTGTTACACGATAGCTCAGCTGGGAAGAGACAGAGTTCTTCCACATGGAAAAGCAAAGCAACTGTATCCTCAATCCATATCATCCCAAGGGAGAACTTTTAGACTTTTCTGGCTAGCCATGAATCAGTCCTTACTTCATTTACTTTTCCATATAAAATGCATTAAAGTGTCCAGTTTAGTTCTCAGGTAAACATGAACCTTTCCCTTAGGTCAGATGCACAAACAATATCAAGGATTTAGCTAGGATTCTTAACAAAAATATGAATTGGAAGTGAAGCTGTCCAAGGATTGAACCCACAAGGGGCTGAAAAGCCTGGTTCCCAAAGTGGATTTCAAGAGGACTGTTCAGGGCCTTGTCTTGCTACTGGCTTGAAACTCACGGATCTAAAAGCTTGCAAAATTCTGAATTCTCTAGGCGCTTGCTAGAACTGAGGAAGGAACTCAGGAATACGTTTTCATAAAGTTGTACTTCTTAAGCGTAGGGGAGTAGAAATACCAAATGAGACACCTAAGCAAGCAGTCCTCAATATAAACAGGCAATAAGCCCTGCTTGGATATTCTCTGGTAGATGCTGGACTTTGGCACTCGCTCCTTTTTGGCCTCCCCTTGACCCAGGTCTCCGGATACGAACCCTGCTTCATCTTCCAGCAGGAGCCCTGGAGAAGGCAGCCTGGGCGCACGCGGCTAAAACGCTGCACGCGGTTATGGCATCTTCTGCTGCTCACAAAGAGCCAATTTGCTCTTACAAGCACGAGGGCCCTCCACGCTAATAACCAATACATAATACATGAAGATTTCTCAGTGCCTCTTCTGCATGTTTCCAGACACTCTGAAAAGGACAAATTCTCCCACAATCTAGCAGGAACTATGCATACCAATTCCCCCCCACATGCAACCATTTTCCAAAATCCTAAATACATAATTTTTAACATTTTTAAATAAATTATTTTTAAATCGTTAGTTCTAGCTCACGCCTGTTTTCATCTAAGCATTAGGAATTTCAGTCCAAATAAAAAGCACCACCGTTAGGTACTCCAAAACCTTTCAAGCAGACTGGGTTGTTTGACTACAGTGCTTAAACCTGGGGAGATACCAGGTAAAATCTGCTGCGTTATTCTGCCAGAAGCTGATTGCCATTAATTCCTAATGACATTCATCTGAGCTCCTTCAGAGCCCTTGCAGTTTGCAGGGAGTACTGTCTACCTGCTCCTTTATCTTAGGGACAAAATACTGGCCCTGCTACCAAACCGAATTGCTGGTAAAGTCCCAGCTGCACCAGCCACTCTAGAACAAAGGTTGAATTTTTCAGTCCAACTCGTTAGTAAGAGCATCTGATAGGTGCCAGATCCTCATTAGAGATTTCCCCCTAGCCCAGTGCTAGCATAGAGGATAACACAGCTCCTTGAATTCACAACATTCACTGACAGAGTCAGTTCAGCAGCACAAGTCCTACCCAAAGGATGCCTGTTGGTCCAAACAGTCCAAAACCAGGTGGACTTCAAAGGATACAGCTGACAAAGAACGTTGTAAGCATGCCCTGAAGTTTTCTAAAGGAATTACAGACCCTTGTATAGCTAATTTAAACCTACTGCCAATATGCTTGCTTGTCTTGGTGATCTTTTGCAGACTGCTTCAATGTAGTGCCTGGAATTCCAAGGATTCCCAGCTCATAGGTCGAAAAGAGTCCTAAAAAAACAGAATGCTTGTATTTACTTTTGTGAAGATCATTTGCTAGATTTCCCTTCGGCACTGTCACAGGATGAATTTTGGGACCTAGTTGAACTCAAAAGGAATTTTGCCACCAATTTAAATGGAGCTAAAATGTCATCCCTGCTATTTATCAACTCAATTGCAACCAGACAATACCTCAACATCTGGATGCAACTGCACACACAGAATAGTTCACTTCCTCAGCCTCTGAAGACAACACAGGACACTGGCTATCTCATTTAAAATGAAAAATCTGTTCTTGGCAAGCTGCTTGTAATGAAGAGTGAATCCATCCACCAACACTATCAGAACTAAATCCCCCATTGGCAATAGCATCAATGGGTTCTCTGTCATTTTCTGGGAAGAATGTCAAAAGCACCCATCTACTGTCGAGAGTCATTGTGCTGTAAAAACTTTGTTTGTAACAGCAGATCCATCCTTGTCTGTGGTTTCCCACAGTCACGGGGAGTTTTCACCCAAGTCATCTTCAGTTTCCCAAGCACGGAAAGAGTCCCTTGCTAAGCTAGAGAGCAGTTGTTAATCCAGCCCTCTGAATATGGTGATCAAAGGTAGGGCTGAAAGATAACTAATAACGGAAGCACAACTGATGTGAGTTAGTTTCCCCCACTAAAAATCCAGTTGAGACACAGCATTGTTAGTTTCTTACAAAATATTTGGGCTAGGTCAACTAAAAGTGGGTACCTCTTTTTATGGCAATAAGAATAAAGAAAAATAGTGGATCAGTGGAGGCACAAAAAGTCTGCCCACATGAGAAGAGTCGTCAGTGTTTGTAAGGAAAGGGACATACACAGAGAGATGCTTTTCTGCGTGAGGTTAGAAAGGGATCCAGGCTGTTGCTTCCTGCTCCAAGTAGAGATGGGCTAACACACCTGTGCAAAACCAGCTTCCTTCCATCCTGTCCCATCCCCTGGGGAACAAAACCAAAATCAGGCTCCAGCATCTGACGAGCCTTAATTCCCAGCACTTAAATAATTAGCTTCTCAAATGTACGAAAACAACTCTCATTTTCTGGATTAATGAAGGAAGCTGGGTTCCACTGAGCAAGGCTATTATAGAGCTGCTAATGCACGGTTTGATTTCATCGCCTGCCACTAAGCACAGAGCGATGGGGGCTCCTGGGAGAGCAGAAACACAAGGAGGGCAGCGACGGCGCTGGCGGGTTAAAGTGGAAAGCAGGAGGGGAGGCCCCAGCAGTTCAGTGCTTTGTGGTTTTATGCAGAGGGAGGGCTGGTTTTGTTTATGCATCTGCTGGATTTTATCTGGGTTGCAATGATGCCATCTAACCCAAAAGAAAGCCAAAGGATCTCAGGGAGATCCTAGAGGGTGGACGGTTTGCTTAATCACAGACCATTCAGAAGCAGTTTCTGAAGCAAAGTGACAGAAATGTAGCACACAGAGACAAGTCTAGACTTTAGGTAGCCACTTAGCAGCTTCTGCGCCAGTTCAGCAGTTTTAACAACACAGTATTGCAAAGAGCTTTAGTGCAATGTCTTTCACAGCTGGAAACACTACAGTGCTATCTGAATATAATTGTCCTCTCTGCCTTTGGCTTACAAGTTGATAGGAAATTGGTTGAAAGGAGTCATTTTTTTTTTCATCTAGGCAGGTACAAGCATGCAAACTCTTCAAAACAAAATCCCCTCCTTTCTTTGTTATATTGGCAAAGGACTGATGACTTGCTGGTTGGAGTTCCTCAAGCGGATTTGGGACTAAACAGCTTCTTACAGTGAAGTTCTACCTGCACTACTGCCATATGCCTTCAAGCACATCACATCAGTCACACTCGTCCAAAAAGGATCAAACAAAGCCTTTGACCTTTGTAAGAAAAGCCTGAAGTTGTAATGGAAGCCTTGGGTTTAATAAAGAAACCTCGGTGCAGATATGCAGCAGTAGTTGAGATTTCCATAGAAATCAAGGGAACTGCAATGCTTTATGCAGCAGAGTTTGTGCGTCATAGTCTGACTTTCAGCCATAGGGACCAAGCCCTGTAGGGACTTGCGTGTACTCAGGAACCTCAGCACCTTCCCAGCTGGTTTTCTAGAGGTGGTCACTCAAAACTAACCATCTCTTTGGAAATGCAGACCATGGTGCTCCACATATTCTGACAATGCTTGTTGGACCACTGACTTGAGAGGAGTTACATCCCGTGTAATTTAGCTGAAGCACTCAGGAAATAATTATGTACAGTGGAGAGTTAAAACAAGGTAATTAAACTGTACAAATAAATAACTGAAGTGACTAAAAAAATTCACCCAAAGGCTACTTTTGGAACATTATTTAATGTAAATGAATCACTTAGTGGACAATGCAACAATCATCTGTTCAGCTTCTATTCATTATCAAAAACAATACAAAAGGATTGGCAGGGAATAGCCATGTGCCAGAGGGAGCCCTTTAGGAAATACCACAGAATCTGAGCTGGCTTTTGTCTGTTCTTCTATTGTTTTCTGAAAATGCCTTGCTAATGAGTGTCCAACTTTTCAGTTGTCTCTCTCTCTTTTTTTTCTTTCCCCAAAAGCTTATCACTATTAATGCTGCCCTTTCAAAATGACCTGAAATACTTGTTGAGGTTAGAAGAGCTCTACACATCATGGATGAACTTTGACTAGACCTAATATGCTAAGGATGGGTGGTCTTAGACAGCCTGGGAAAACCAACCTGAGATGATGAGGAGGCAAAATCCTTTATTTGGGAAAAAAATCCATTAAGGGTAGCATTAGGTATCTTTGAAACCTGCAACATGTCCTGATTTCAGTATATGAGTTGTATATGTGGCAAGTTCATCCTTAGTTACTCAATATGAAGCGATGCTAACTTCATTCTAAGAAGCAATCAACTTTGCAATGGGGCATATTTGTATTCATCATTTAAGCAGGAAACTTAAATTACAGGAATTCTCATTAAGGATTTGAGGAGGAAAAAATATACCAGGTAGATGCCCTCGCTAGAAGAAACAGAGGTTAAGAAGATACTATTAAGCGCTAAAATACCACAATTATAATTCTGAACTGACGATCCCCTGGCATTTGCATCTCTTAGAGCTATTTTGGAGTATTTGATAGTTCAGATGTGTGACAAGGAACCAGGGTACCTTGTTCTCACCTGGTCGCTTGGCTCGTTCCTGCTGCAGCTCATGGTCCCTGTAGCACTGCTGCTCTGACTCTCTGCAGGCCGCAGTGGCACCCAAGTCCCTGAAACCATCTGAGGGAAGAAAAAAAAGGCAAAAACAATAAACATGAGAGAAAAGGGTGGGTCAGATAAGCAGGCTTTGCTGCTGAGGAAAAGGCATGTGAAACTGCACCCGGATTTGATTTCTCAAGGTTGTCATCGGGAGCCGAGAAGCACTTGGTTTGTTTTAGTTTGCCTTGAACAAAAACTTGGGACTCTGCCGCAAATTTCTGCAGTCGGAACTTATTTATGTCAAACCCAGTGACGACAGAATATGTGGGTTTCTAGTTAACACTGGCTAGAATCCGAGATAGAAATACACTTCATAAAATCTTGTGACATTAACCCCCCTTGGGACTCACTCCTGCAAAATCCCCACTAAATTAGCTGCATAACTTGGCTTGCAATCAGGAAGGGGGTACTCATGGCACACTCGGAATCCCACTAAAGAGGGGGGGTCTCCAGAGGAGTCCTGTTGGCCCATACTGGGGCTGTTTATGACATTGCTGTTTCCAGCTCTTACCTGTCCTTCAGCTGGAGGTTAGTCCTGCTGAAGCAAAGCCTGCAAATGGGTGGCCTGTCCTCTCCGTGGCCACCAGAGTTCAGTGCTGGAATATTAACGCGACCTGAAATAGTTGGCAGTTCAGATTAATACGGTGGGCTGCGAACGGTGACGCACGGTCCCGCTGCCACCTCTGCTGCAGGACAGGAACCTCCGGCTGAGAGATGGGGCAGCCTCACCTAAAAGCTGCCTGGAGCTGCTCGAGCTGCACAGGAGACATCACTGCCCTTCCAGCCACTTCCCTCAAGGGATGCAGTTCTTGGTACCTCCCAGACGGTCTTGCACAGCGTGGTTAGAGCAGAGAGGGAAGCCTGAATGCGGCCTTTTGACTGAGTATTTTCACCCCTGGGCAGGGACAGCTCTGCCCTTCTGATAAACAACAGCTCATTGCACAGAACCATCACCACCGTTTGTGCCAGTTGATGCTTTTTGTATGGCCTCTACTAAAGACAAAAATTTCTCAAGGATGTGTTTAAAAGGAGAAAAATAAATAAACAAACGTGATTATGTTAACTCCCAGCTTCTTAAGGGCATAATCCTAATATTGGGATATGTGGAGAAGCCAGCAGCCTAAATACCCCTCCTTGTTCTACAAACTTGCCCTGAAATATCCCCAAAATGTACTCAGTAAAACCCTGTTCCTCCCTGCTCCAATAAAGTTTTCTTTTTTGTTGTTGGTCCCTTGAGTAGTTGCTTAAGTCAGGTCTCCCTGTAATTACATCCCTCGCAGTGGCACGGGGACGTTTAATTAAGGGAGTCGCTGTAGGTGAGTTGTCACACAGACACAGCGAGTCCTGCTGGCAGAGGGGCCTGGCTCCAGTGGGTATTTGAGGTATTTGGGGCATTTGGGGCTTTCGCACTAGGACAAAAGAAGTTTGCAAGGGGTTTCAAGGTCCTCCTGCAGCCGGACGCCCGTGGTAGCCGCTGCTCAGAGCCTCTCGGCTCCATCGCTGGCCGGGCTGCGGTTTTGAGCATCTCTCCGTGCTCACCAGGAGCGGCTCTGCCACACCGAAGCATGTGAGATTCTCCCCCCGCCTCCTTCAAAAAGTGTGACTCACCAGTTTCAAACGGTGACATTTCATTCCCCAGCTATTCCGGGAGCAGCTGGCTCCATGGCACATGGGGATACGGGGAAAGGCAGGGAGAGCAGAACCAGATTGCAGGGCGCAAACCGCTCGCTCGCTCCCCCGCACAGGTACGGCGCTTGCATTGCAGATCCACAGAATTCGGGAGATGCTGGCAAATTACCTAAGAGAAAAACAATAAATCAAAGCACATTTCAGAGAAAAACGTCTGTCTGTGATGCAATCTCATCTCAGCCAGGACAGGCTGGGAGAGCAGCTCGCTCTGAGCTGTGAGGAAATTCATGGTCCCCTCTTCTCGCCCCTCTCGCGAACGTGAACCCTGCAGTTCTGGGTGGCTCTTGCAAACGGTTCCCCTGTGAAGCAGCCCCAAGTTTCAGTCGTCACCAATATCTCACTAACCATGAACAAATGTACGTGCGGTGGGAAGATGACAACAAGGGGAATGACAAAGAAATCACTGTCAGCTCCCAATCCCGAGAAGAGCTTCGTGTCACGCTGCAGTTCAGCACAGCTCGTGTCCCTGCGGTGGGGACGTCACTGCCACAAACACAACATGCAGCACGTGAGCAGGGGGCTGCTGCAGGCGCCGGCCTCGCGGGTTTGTCGGCACACGTGAAACCGCTGCTGCCAGTGCCAAAGGCAGAACCTCTCCTGGCCCTCGACTAGAAATCTGCGCATGGCCGACTGGCGTCACAGCAGCAACCCAGCCCCGTTTGTTAATGCTTGTAGAATCCCCCCGGGGAAGCAGCGCTGGGTGAAGCAACCCGCAGGCTCCCGGAGGGGAGTGTCCGGATGCGGCCGGCAGCGCCGCAGCGGCCGGCACCCCGGCGCGGGCACCGCGGGCCGCCCACGGCGCCGCGCGGGGACAGCCTCGAGGCGGCCGCGGCGCCGCTGCGGGTGGCACGGCGGGGACAGGCGCCACGCGGTGCGGCCACGGACGGTGACAGCTCCGCTCACCCTGCTTCCGCCCGAGCTCCCGCAGCGGATGCTCCGTTACGTTCCCGTTCCGCTGCCGTTCCTGAGGGCGGGCTGCTCCGCGGCTCCCTGTGCCTGGCAGGCAGCTGGCACCAGCCGCCCCTGGCGTCGCCCACGGAAGCGGGGCAGGAATCAGCGCAGGAATCAGCGCTCCTTCCACGCAGGCCGCTTCACCCCGGCGTGCGGCTGGCAATGACCTTGGCTAGGGAGCCGTTTCCTGCATACAAAGATGGATATAAAAGCAGCAATTGCCTTTTTAAAAAGCAGCCGATGTTCTGCTAAGGTAGGGAAAGGCGGTGGTTTGTTAAATAAATGCATCTGTCAGAGCTAGGGTTCTTTTTTTTTTTTTTCCAGCTTCCCTAAATGCCCTTCACCAGCAGCGAGGGGGAGGGGACCTGCTCTTTGAAGCTTTTTCCTTATGGGAATAGAAAACACGGAAAGAATTCAATTCTCTGCCACAGCCCAGCACCGCTGATCCGTGCTTCAAAACCCAAAGCCCAGCAGACGAGCTGGGTGCGGGTGCCTTGCAGCACTTATTACCTCCAGAGCAGCCTTGCTCAATACCCTGCACCATTAAGTGTCCCTCGTAGTGCTAAAGCACAGAAAGAGGGAAGGAATGGAGAAAGGGGAAGAAAAATAAGGAAACTGGGCGCAGAAAAGAACTGCAGTTATGGCAATCTTTGATCCAAAGCACCATCTAGTGAAACCTGGGAGCACTGCAGCCTAAATTGCTGGGAGAAAGGCAGCTGCATCAACCACAAATGGAACTGCATTCGTACCACAGGTTAGCCTAGAAAAAATACATTTATATGTGACGATATTCACTGCCAGAGCTATGTCTGAGTGGACGTGTTCAGGAATCACAGCCCTGCGTGTGAATACTTGTCCCGTGGACATGGGCCCAGCTCCTCCGAGAACCTCCCTACCCTAAACCCCAGCAGGGAATGAGGCGCCACCGGAAGAGAATGATTTCCCTGTTGCGATTTGGGAACTAAGGAAAAGAAAAGGTGAGGGAGCAGTCCAAGGTCATGCAGGAAGTCGGAGGCAGATCCGGGAATAGAGCCCGGCAAGGCAACCCTGCAGCCAGAGCCCTGCCTGAACAATAGAGCAGCCGCCTTCCCTCGGGTGCTGCTTAACTCCTTCCTACCTCACCAAAAACCCGGAGAGGGGCAGCCCGTGCCCTTCCCTGCAGCCTTCACCACTCCAAACCAAAGAGTTTGGAACGGGGAAAGACAGGATTTGTTTATGCTGAGGCCAGCAAGTGCTGCAGATAGGCAGCATCTCCGACACACCAGGCCTGAGCGGTCCCCTCGGCAATGAGACAAGCCCAGTTGGAAGCTTTTTGGGAAAACAGCACCTCGGCTTTGCCAGGGCTCCATTTCTGCAGGACACAACATCCCTGCTAGCTCCCCTGGAGACATTCAGCTCCGTTAAAAAGGCTGTGGAATGGCCAGGTTTGGGGCATTCAGCCGTGGGAGGGGAGGATGGTGCTGCCTCCTGCCCGGCTTTTGGGTCAGCTGCAGAGGTTGGGGACTCACAGCGAGACCCCACGTCAGACCCGCAGCCTATTTCCACATGGAGCTTGAAAACGCTGCAGTGCAGGGACCAGAGGAGACAATTATCAATTATAAATGACTTGAAGCAAACCGCGCAGGAACAAACTCAAAAAAAAAATAAAATAAAAAGGAGAAAGACAGGTAATGCAAAAAACCTGCGAGTCCAGGGAGCTGAACCTAGAGAAGGGGTGGGAGGCTGGTGTCCAGGTGTCCAGAGCAGTTATCCGGGAGCAGTTCAGAGCCCCTGCAGCGGAGCCCAGATCCAAACAGGAATGATGCCTGGGACAAAAGTCAAGAGCAGCTTCTTGGGCCCGTTGCCTGCAAAGGAGACAGAGGACTGCTCTGCTTAGCAGGCGCTGAGAATGGGGGAAAAAATGCACTTATTTCTCTATTTTCTATCTCACGCCTCTCTCTCCTCCCCTACCTCCTAATCTGTTTTCATTCCTCGGAACCCGATCTATGCAAGCGGGGAGGGCAGGAGGAGAGCTCGGCTCCTACATCAGAGGCTGTGAAAGGAAAATCTTGAATCACGCCGCAGCCCTTTGAACATTCACGTTTTCTAGCCAAAGGCGCTGTGAAATTGGGAGCTTTTAGTTCAAACCAGTTTAAGGATATTTCCCCCGGGGGAGGTTTTGTTACCCTATGGGGATCGTTGCACAGAGCCGTATTTCTTCTAGTGACTATCTGGTGCTCTCAGGATAAGCCACCAAAAGCGACTCTTTCTGAAGAGAGAAGCCACATCTTATGCTCCCTGAAAAAAAAAAAAAAGGCGACAAACAAAAGCCTGGAAGAACTAGAGCACAAAATTGTTGCCCTAGAGAGCAGGGTTAAAAGGCTGTAGATCTGCACTCAGTGATGCCTGCAGCAAAGCAGATGTCACCAAACACAGCTGTAAGAATGTCCTTGAGTTTGGAGACTTTTTTTTTCCCCTTCAAAAAGAACCCCAGAGCTCCTGCGCTTCAGGAGGGCAGCAGTAGAACAGCAGGATGTTTGTGAAGGAAGTGCTAAAATGCTAAAAGGATTCTAGCCCTTTGCAGCCCACAGTAAGAAAGTAGAGCTAGGAGGAGAGGCTGAGTACTAATAAAAACAGTGGGCATAGCTTTAAAAGACTCTAACAATATTTACCAGTCAGGCCTGTATGGTCTCCAAAACAAAAGCCCTAGACTGAGCATAAACACCTCTCCTGTGTTTCTGGTAACACAGACATGTCCACAGAAGGTAGTCACCTAACTGCCTTCAGTGATCTAGGCCATTCGTGGGTCTGGCCCAGGGATCAACCGATTCAAATCACAGGTGAATTTGCTGCTAATTAAACTAACTTAATCTAAAAAAGTAGAAATCCCAATAGAAAATAGAAATCGTAATCAAAGCAATGAAATGGAGCCTTAGTTCACCGATTTCCATGTCTGAGTGTGAGATGGAAGCTCATGATGGAAGCATTCTGTAGCTTAACCCTTTGCTGCTTTGAGTTGCTGCTCCTACAGCCACAAAAGGGCATCCAGTTTCAGTCGACGTTGCCACCACCCGGAGGACACTCTGGTGACAGTGACTGCTGGAAGCCAAGTGACGGGGCAGCAGGAGCCGAGAGGATTCCCGGCGGGTTCGGATGTGGCTGTCAGGCAGGTGCTCAGGGAGAGCCCTGCAAGAAAGGGAATGAGTTAGACCGGCTGCAGCCATCCTGCCTTGCTTTGGCAGGAAACATGACCTTAACTGTTCTTCCAGGTCTGAATATTTTGAGTCGATACTGACACAACTTACTATGGTAACATTGCCACAACAAAAATGGCCTTTTTATGCTTTTTGATTTCCATTTTGCTTGTACAAATAACATTATTGATTCTTCCCTTTCATTTCACTTTGGCTCTGAAGCCAGTGAAGTACATGACCATCAGACCTATCTCGGTGTGATTCTTAGGATTTTTTTTTCCCTTTTTTCCTGAAATACTGCTCCCTTAGTCAGGACAACTGCAAACTAATTAAAATTAATTAATGGCTCTAGTGCATATTCCTTACCAGAAGAGAGGACCAGGATGATATTATCACATGCAAACTGTCTTGTGAAGAGCTGTGCTAAAAACCCATCCTTTTTGTTGCTGCCCTGCGTGGATAAACACAGCGGAGACCAGCTGCCTCTGGCAACGCTGCAGCATCCCGCACTGCTCCTGCAAACCCGCAAATGGCAGGAAAAGCTCCCAGGACAGCGATGAAACCCAGCGCCCTTCCCAGGAAAAGCTCCTGGGAGCTCGTCCAGGCTTGGGGATAGCGGATGTTAGTTAAAGACAACAGTTAGGAAGCAGTCCCGGTTAAAGAAATAAGTAAGTTAATAGTTAAAAAACAGTCTTAGTTAAAGAAAATAACTTAAACTTGGGGCTTTATGTTTCTTGGAGTTGTGGCCTTGCCCTCGTGCTGACACGTGGCCGCGGCCGCCCTTCATCTCCCGCCATAAACGGGGGGCTCCCGCCATCACCACCCCCGAGGGGAGATCCTGGCTGCCCCGTCCCCTTCCCTCCTGCCCTACGGGAGCCCCGCGCCCGGCCCGGGACAGACCCCTCGGGGCAGCGACGCGGCCCGCGGAAACGGCCATGGCGCCGCCGGGGGGAACCCTCGGCCGCGGGCGCCGCTGCCCACCCGGGCCGAACCCGCGGGGCGGACCGGCGCGGCGCGGGAGCGCGCTGTCATTGGGGCGCTGGCGCCGTGACGCACTTCCGGCGGTGGCCATGGTGACAGCGGCGGGCAGGTAGGGCCTAGCGGGGCCCCCGGCTTCGTCCCGCGGCGGGACCGGGCCAGCCCCGTGGGGGCCAAGGCCCCAACGGCGCTTTGAGGGGAGGGCTGGAAACGTCCCTGCCCAAAACAGCTCCTGGGCGCTCGGCTTGTGCGCGCGGGGACGCGGGTTTGTCCCTCTCCGCGAAACGTGGAGCGACACCGGCGTTTTGGGGTACAATTGTGCGAAGTCTTAAGCGCGCGGCTCTTTAGCGGCCATTCAAAGGCAGGGGGGTGTTTCCGAGGGCAGAGTGCGATGAAATGCTGGCGAGGTGAGCGGCTTGTTCAAATGCTCCTGGAAAAAGTTAACTGAAAATACCGTATAATCACTATGTCTACGTAATAATAATATAAGCATATAATACATTATAATAAATAATAATAATAACACGACTAGGGAGTCTCAATGCTCTGGTCATCGTTGCCAGCCACATACAATGCCAACTCACCAGCCTCGTGTCCCAGCTGCTGCCGGTCCCAGCGCTGCCCCCCTGGGTTCTTCCTCCTCAGCCCCTTCCCCACTTTCCATTTGAAATGGTGGTATTGTAATGGGGAGCTTTTCTTTCTTTTTTATATTTATTATTTTGTTTGTTTGTTTGTTTTTCTTTAGCGGTTTCAGTGGTTTCTAATGACCTCAGTCTATTTTTGACATAGCTGTTTATTGTTGTTCATGAAGTTGGGAACAATCACAGGTTATGGAAGTGCAAACCAGCATTTCACTCATTTAACAGAACAAGTAATAGCTATGGAGCCTGTATCGTTTTCATGTTAGATTTTAAATGTGTTTTTGAAGTACTGGCTTCAGTACTAGAAATTATTTGTTTAGGACTAGAAATAATCAGATAATCATCAAGCACTCTGTATCAGTTTGTATTCACCGCTGTCTTTTTAATCTGGAGGGGTTAAGTTACCCCCACATTCAAAGGTCATGGTCTCTATTCCCAAGGTTTGTTTTTAGAGGCAGTTCTTGGCACTCTGTGCCAGCACTGGACTGAGTGGATTTGCTTGGACTGCTGCCATTTCCTAATTTAAGGTCTGTCCTGCGCTAAAAGACCAGAGGGAGACACCATCTCAGAGTCACTGACAAGTGGGTGCTTTTCAAAGGTAGGATCTTGTGCTTTCTTCAGAATAAAGTTGGTAGCTAATAAAGCTTAGAGCGGCTGTGCTTCTGGACAAATGCTTCCTTAGGAAAAATGTCTTTTTCCTTCACTTTTTTCCCTCTAAATGACGCTTTTTGCTGTCTGAAAATAGCCTCCCAGTTGCTGCCATTTGTCATTTAAAGAACAATGTTTTTCTAGGTGGCTGAAGCTACAGGAGAATACGTGATGTTTAGGAAAACGATCGTGTTTGTAGAGTCTTTTTAGGACTTCAGTTCATCTTAACTACCATTAGTTCCTGAGATTTTTAACTAATCCTCCTTCTGAAATACTCTCCTGTTATCCTGTCCTGGATGTTATAGGAAAACATCCCATTTACGTTTTAAGGGTTTTTAATGAGCATGCATATAGATATGATTTATTTTACATTAAGCCTTTTCAAAAAGATTCCAATCAGTATTTTCATTTCTGTTCTCTAACACCCTAATCCTGCTTTTTGGGATGGGGAACTGAAAACTACGGGTGTTTGTCTGAGACAGTAATGAGCAGTGGCTTCCCTCGCAAAGATTAGCAAGAACAGAATTATCAGGACAAATAGCAGATCCATGCTTCCCCCCCGCCCCCCCCCTTTTTTTTTCCCTTTTTTTTTTTTTTCTCCCAATATATATAGCCAGATTTCAGGACAGAGGTGATAGTGGGGTCTTAGAGCTTTCATAAGGCTGTCTTAGAATATCCAGTTCTCCTTTGAGGTTTTTATTTTGTCCCCCCCATCTTGTTTTTAGCAGCCCTATCTGTCCTGAGATGCCTTTTGCTAATTTAAAAAGTTATCCGTCTTAGGCTGAGTTTTATGCTTCGTATCTTCTGCCAGGTTTTGTTTTGTGACTTACCATTTTTTAATGTAAGTCAAGTCCTTTTATCTGTGGTCTATTTCATTCTCCTTCAGGTTGCTGCAGATTCTCTTGTTTGGCTTTTTCACCAATAAATAATCCTAAAAACTGAGCTGAGTATAATTGTCACCGTGTTGTTTCAGTAGCCCAGCATGGGGCTCCATGAAATGGATGGCTAGTGTTGAATGCATTGCAGGATGCCGTGAGTTGATTCCCATATTCATATTTATTTTATCAATGGCTTGCTCAATTTTACAAACTAAAAATAAGTACTCGTGGTTTTGTGATACAAGCTGGTCCATGAATCAAAAACTCTCTGCGTTAGGTGTGAAGTGCTGCAGCAATTCTTTGGTCTTTCCCAAGCAGTTTAGTTCAGACAATTCATCTTTGCTCTTTGTCCTAGTATTTCAAGTGTGACTGAACTGGGATGTTTTTTGTTCTAGGGCTCTTTTTAATTTCTGTACCTTCCTTGGAAGATATATTAACTGTATGACCTAAATAAAAGGGACCTGTATCTCTCTCAATTGCTCCCCTTCTTCATCCAGTCTTTCTCTTTCCCCTGCTCTTATACCTGTTGATTCAGACTCTAGTCTGGAAGCTGCTAGAGCAGGTTTCTGTTGCTGGCTCTGCTTATGGCTGGCAACAACCTTCAGGCAGAGGTTGAGTAATTTCCCCTGTTCTGCATGTCATACAGAAGAACAAAAAGAGAAAGAAAGAAAACAAACAAACAACAACAAAAAAACATTAAAAGGGTTAGAAAGATTGCCAAATGAAAAAAAAAAAAAGATTAAGGGCAGAGCTGCTTTGTTTAGAAAGTTGATGAATAATACGTAATATGATTAAGGAATAAAATGTATTAGCATGTTGACAAAGTTAAGCTGGCATAACTGGTTCATACTGATGAGCAAGGGATGCTACATGACAAAAGCCACATTTAGCTTTTAGTTGGTAGGTCTGGGGGCTCTTTTCCAACAGCCACTGTGGTGGAGAGGTCAGTGCTTGCAAACTCAAATTTTATTTTGCCAGAGACCTTGAAAGAACCAACAAACTGTGGCACCAGAAAAATGCCTTCTTCACAGAAACTACTTCATCTCCTTTACAGTGTCATCTCCATTTTACAGGAATTGGATGGAAAGGTGTTCAGGGCTAGATTTTTTTAAATGAGTCAGCTTCATCATGGGCTCATAAATCAGTGACACTCCACCCATCAGCTCTCACTTTGGAAATGATGAAAGGTCATAAATGGAAGCTGAAGAAAAACATTCCCTAAGACACAGTGGTCAGGGTGATTCCTGCCACCCGCCTCTTGTCTTCTGAACCCCAAGAGACCCCTGAATGCAAAGGAAACATAAGGAAGGCAGTTGCTCTGTATGACTAGTTGAGCATGAGCCACAAGGAGCATCTCCTGCTTATCCAACCTGAAGATGGCCAGGAATTATTTTAAGGGTGTCATCAACTATAAAATCAACTACACCAGTCCTCCGCTATCCATCTGCTCTCTCCCTTCGGCCGTACTCCCCGTGCATGGGGGACCTTGAGGCCTGCCTGTCTGGGACCGTGCAGTTACTGCAGAGCAGGTCGTTTCTGTAGAGATCCCTGAGTGGGCTCAGGAAGCACCATAGCAGCTTGGGCAGAGCTCTGTACCAGCTCACCAGGTTTGTGTTTAGACCTAGTCAAGCTCAGCTAGCTCAGCTCTCAAGGGCTCTTTTATTGTGTTCTAGCTATGCCATCCGAAGTGCTTTATTTATACCACAGTAGTGGTTCAGCTCTCTTGTTTGAGTCTCCTTGCTTGAGGACTCTGTTCAAACTCTTGATAGCAATCTGGGAGAGCCTGGAAATTTTCCAGCTCTGTCCTGCGGCATGTAGTCCCCTCTTATCCCTTTTGCTCCATACAAGCTGAGTACTGCTTAGTGATGTTGAACTATGGCCTAGCATTATTAGTTACCTCCTTATTTTGTTCTTTTCATGCTGTCCTTTCTATAAAGTGTTACATGAGTTGTATGCTCAGACCCTGCCAATATCTTCCCGGTGAAGACTCATCTATCAGTGTTCAAACTCCATCTATAAAACAGAGAAAAGATGCCAATACTTGGCTTTGGCTTTATATGTGACCCAAAAGATGTATAGATTCCTGGGAGAGGTTACAAGTGGCTTTACTTCCCTGTGACATTGAACATAAAAGCCTGAGGGGGGTAGAGTGGGCAACTCGGTGACCCTGCCTACAGCAGAGGTATCGCTTACTCTTTGGCGATGTAATCGGTTGTAACATAAACTTCTCCCTTGAAGGCCAGGCTTAGCTAGGAGATTAGGACTCTGCATTGGAATCAGAATCCGGTTCCAGGGTGAGTTAGGTCTTGTAGATACCTATAGCTTGGGTTTCGTTCACAGATTTAATTTCAGTATATTTCAGAACACAGCTTCTCTTGCTGTTAAACTGTATGATTGATATCAGCATAAAAGCAAAGATCATCAATGTGGCTCTAACCTATTAGATGGGACATGTAGTTAATTTAAATCAGATGATTTGTCCCTGCTAACAGGCGTTGAAAGACACTGGAGTAGGAAGCACAGATTTCACCACATTAAGCAAATAACATGCTCAGAAGGAAAGCTTATTCTGAGATCCCAAATGTTGGAGTAGGTTATATCCATCCAGGATAATACACAGTAACTGCTCTCTGCTACTTAGATACTGCAATAAATGCAATTTAACAAAAATCTAAGAAGTTTTAATAGGATCATAGAGACATATAGACATTTCCTATCTCTGAAGAGCTTTCACTGTAAATAAGTCCTGTGCCAGAGAGCAAGTCTAAAGCAAAATGGAGGAACACCTGGGAACAGCTACTTCTGTCACACAGCACCTGAGAAGACCCAATGCCAAATGTCCTTCTGGGATGTTGAAAATAGTGTTTAAATGCTTAAAATTGGATACTGATGTGAATTTTTGTAAATCAAAATGAGGCCGTGAGGAAATGTGCTGAAGATGTCTCTGTATGGAATCTGGTTATTGGTGGTCTGAGAGTCTAAGGCAGTGGGTGGGAAAGAGGATTGTGCTAATTTTAAATCTGGTGAGACTTCTTTAAAAGAAGTATTTCCCTTGTTGTAAAGCCTGTGCTAAGTTTCTCAGTGGTGAAATGCTCTGTTTGCTCTGATCTTGTGGTTCTAGGAAGCCTGTTCAGAAAGGGAAGCTCATGGATCTCACAACCACAGTCATCATCCCGCTGCTTTTTGGCAGTTTGGGCATCTTCACCCTCTTCCGGCTGCTCCAGTGGATGCGGATGCGAGCTTACCTCCGGGAAGCAGTGGTGGTGATCACCGGGGCTACCTCTGGCCTGGGCAAAGGTGGGTGTGGAACGGTAGCAGGAAGGTGCTGTAGGCAGGAGAAGCAAAGGGATCACACAGACCTGCTGGAATAAAGCAATAACCATCAGAAAGGCCCAATCTCTTGAAGAGAGGTACCTTGCACAGCCAACCCCAGTGCAAACTCTGAGGTAAAAATAAAACTCTCCAACAAATACTGATACTAATTTTAAGCATTCTGCATAAACTGAAGCTCATCAAAGCAAGTAAGAGTCCTGTGATGTTAGACATCCTTTTTCTAGGTCCTGGAAAAGTCAGGAAGTCAAATTTTTTCTAAGACTTACCAGACAGAACTACTGTTCTGAATTCATGTTTGCAGTTGTGTTTCCAGATACCTTGTCCTTTTTTTTTTCCACTTATTCCCACCTTTTAGCCCCAAGTTAAGCACCCTTCCTCTTTTACAAATCCCTTGATTTTTAAATTCAGACTCTTGGTAACATTAATGGCAAGAGCCAGTGAGTAATCCAATAGCTTTTTTTCAAAATAAGTATTTATTCTTTGCATGGGTGGATATGTTTTCTAATTCTGCTTTCTATAATTGCTTTAAAAGCTTCTTGAAGAAAAGAGAAGGGGCTCTGCTATTAAGGACTTTCATTAGGATGAGTGTATTTATAGAACAAATAAAGTTCAAATTGATGTTGTCTTTGCATGCAAGTTTGTCCTTGAGGACAGGCATATTCAGTAGCTGAATGGCCAGAGGAGACAAAATGGACCTTTCTGCCTGTCAGAACCAAAGATTGATAAAAAAAAATAGCTTTCTTATCCAGAAGAGGTAGAACTAGTATCTCAGGAGAGACCATCCTACTGTGCCACACTAGGCAGATGAAGCACTGTACATTTTTGGGTGGTCCTTCCCATTTTTTTTCTTCTCATCTCACAGACAGCTAAACCAGGATGGAAACCCATGATGCGAACACCTCAGTATAGATCTCCATCAGTGTGCACTGAAGTTTCCTCCCTTACTGACTCATTAGCAAGATCTGTGCTATTCCTCCTCTTCCTAGTCCTTAATACTGTAGAGGACCTCTGTTTGCTGCGTGCACCCTTTGTTACCATCACACTATAGTCTCTTGTGCAAATAAAGGGAATTTGTTTCACTAGATCACAGAGAAGTGGTTTAGAGGAACATGGGATGCTTCAGCAGCTGGCAGCATTGGCAGGAGGACAATATCACAGCATCTATTCTGACTACTCTTGATTCAGATCACCTTGATGAAGCAGCTGCTAAGACCAGGTCCCCACTATCATAAATGATACACGCACATGCAGGGTAACAGTGGTTCCGCTTAAAAGCACATGGTTAAAGATTAAGAGGCACAGGCAGAGTTAACTGGCTGCTGAGGGAGTGTGTGTGAGCAACACAGGAACTGCATGATCAGCATAGTAACTGTGAACACAGCAGCTGCCTCATCATTGTCATGTGTCTGTCAAAGTCACTGGGAAATTGCATCTTGCTGTGACTTCACTGCAGCTCAGCCTACTGCTCAGGGATAATAAGGCTGCCCTAGACCCTTGCCAGATAATAAAAGGAACAAAACTGTTTTTAGAAACCACCTTACCTGGCTAAAAAACAAAACTGTTTTTCAAACCGTGAGATATGGATATGCTGTTTGTGCCTGACATTCAAATATCTGCTTTTCTCTCTTCCTTGCTCCCTGCAAAGAATGTGCAAAAGCTTTCCATGCAGCTGGCTCCAAGCTGGTGCTTTGTGGCAGAAACGTCGAGAAACTCCAAGAGCTGGTGCAGGAGCTTTCTGCCATGACCAACCACCGAAAGAACGTGAGTGTGGGAGAGGGAGGGCTTGTTGGCTCATGCGTCAGGGCTCTCTGTTCATGTTATTATAGAAGATACAGAATTGCTTGTGGCTTGTTCTGGCTGTGTTGAGCAATAGGAAAGATGCAACTCTGTGGTTAGGAATAGATATTACTGTAGGAGTTCACTGAACTGACAGGTCGTGTCTTGCAGAAACCATATGAAAACAAAGTGGCTGAAAAAGTACCCTTGTCTTCTAACAGAAATACATGCACATGAGAGTGCAGAGCCCTCAGCCACCCTTTGCATCTTATACAGTGTCTGAAAGAGACTTTGCTTGTCTTAGCCTTTATTTTCAATGTTTATTCTGGTGACAGTATATAAGAAAAGCAGTGCCGACTTCTGACACACAAGTTAAGTCTTTGAATGCCTTGTCTTTAATGAAGCAATAGCAAACTTTATTATCCAAGGTGAATCTAACTTGCCTCCTTCCTAGCCTCTAGTACAAGGAACAGGCTACAGGAGGAAGAAGGACCAGAGCACAGGCTGCTCCTATCACATTTTTATCATCTAACTGCTGAACTCTAATCAGACAAGGTCTGGATGGCTCTGCCAAAGCTAAAAAAATCCCATCTCTCCTCTAGGTCACAGTTATGACTATACTGCACATCCAGACCTGGCCTTTTGCTACCTGTTGTTTATTCACAGGTGCACAAACCTCACACTGTGGTCTTCGACCTCTCAGACACTAGAAGGGTCATAGATGCTGCTGAAGAGATCCTGAAGCTCGTGGATCACGTGGACATCCTGATCAACAATGCAGGGATCAGCTACCGGGGCACAGTTGTGGACACAGGCCTGGATGTGGACAAGAAATTGATGGAAACAAATTACTTTGGTCCTGTAGCCCTCACGAAAGGTATCTGCAGTCAGGATTACAGGGGACAGATGGATTTAGCTGTTATCTTTTTTACGCCAACGCAACTAAGCACAGCTTAACTTGTGACTCTAGTTGTATTTGGTATAATACAGTGCAAGAGGGAGGAGCAGTTTGTTTTATGGGCAGGCCTTGAGGATGCTGGGCCATGACTGCACTGGTAACATCTGATAAGAGATGGTATCTTGTTTGTAACACCACCTGACTCTAGTCCCGTGGGCGTTTATGGAGGGAGATCTGGTTAGTCTGTCTGCTCCAATAAAACACTGCAGGACGTGGTCTGGATTGTAGGTGTAACTGTAGCTGTCCTAGGATGCCCTTTTGGTTGTGTAGCAAGCTCAGCCTGGAGGGTGTCAGCTACAGACACTGGAAAGATGAACTGGTGGCCAAGAAGAGCAAGTGCCTATAGCTGTGGAGACCATAATGGCAATAAGAGCCTCTGTGTGGCCTCATAGGCACAAGGCAATGTCCTGAGCACATTTGCACCCAAATTGTTGTGACTGTCCCAGCCAGACTGCAGCCTCCTAGAGGTGTCCTGGGCACCATCCCTCTGCCCAACCCCTCCACAAAGGGAGCATCTTCTGTCTGGCCTCAGGCTTCCCCAAAGCCCCGCTCTGAAGGCACCGATTCAGCACTGACAGGTTATCCTGAATGGGTCTTTTCTGTCTCTCACTAGCACTTCTGCCCTCCATGATCAAGAGGAGACAAGGCCACATTGTGGCCATCAGCAGCATTCAAGGCAAAATCAGCATCCCCTTCAGATCAGCCTGTAAGTACCACTCAGACAGGAGGAAGTTTGGGGCACTGCAGCAAGTGGATACTTGGCTGCTGCTTCCCCCTGTTGCCCCCAGAACTGGTGACATGTGGGGAAGGCAGAGCTGCACCTCATCCTCAGTGTGTTTGTGGGTCCTGGAGGCCACTGAGGAAGGTATCTCACATACAAAACCTTAGCCCTGTCCTCAAGTTACTAGCGACAGGGAAAGGAAGGAGAGAATGGGGGCCTTAGAATTTTGATCTGAAAGCTGCTTGATATTCTCATTTTAAAACTTGAGTCCTATAAACTTGCTAACCATTAGGATTCATCCCTTGATTTCACTGCATTTTATCCTTGCCAGTTTACCTGGTTAATCACCTCTGGGAAAGTAAAAGCTTGTTTTTTGGCTTAGTAAGTTCCATGGTACAACCAACGCCAAAACAAAAGCCTAAAGGGTTATATAGAGTCAGGAAACTCTTATGCTAAATCAGTTATGATAAGAAATAACATCAGTGAGATAACTGGAGAAGCCTTGTAAAAGATAGAGGAACTGAAAGTGTTTGGCCTACCAACAGCTGTAGATCACTGAAAAATAAACAGAAAAATAGAAGGGCTGGCATAAAAGTGGTAGAGCATAATGAGAGTCTGAATGTTGAGTAAAGGCAGCTGGAAAATCTGGTCTGTCTTTGCTCCCACAGGCTGCAGGTTTGAACACACAAATAAACCTGTTCTGAAGAGCTTCCAGAGCAGCTGCAGAGCAGGCCGGGCTGGGCGACACGGAGCTCAGCTCCTACCCAGGGCCTCGCAGCTCCGTGTGCTGGTCTCCCAACCCCGCAGCCACGCTGGCAGCAACCAAGCACGTGTGGAAAGGGAGCAGGGCAAAGGAATCGCCCAGCCACTTAGAAGGGGGGAAAATCCTGCCCTAGGCCAAGCTGCAGTGCGGGATCAGGTTTGGACTTGTGCACAGGCGGGCCCTGAACCTGCTCTGCCAGTCTGTAACGCTGGGTGCACAGAGGCTGCGCCGGGTGCCGCGTTCCCAGTCCCAGCCGCTCTCCTCGAGCGCTTCCCAGCTTTGCGTTTCCTTTAGCGGGACTGGGAAGCAGCCTGGGTTCACTCTGTAGTGCTCTGGCACGGCTCAGATATTAAGCTCAGGATCCTAGCCAGTTTCCAACTTGAGTTTTTCCATTTTGCCTTCCTAACTTGCCTCTCACTCCCACTACCTGTTGTTGCCGTACATCAACAACAACTAGGAGTCAACAGCTGCTGTGCTCTTAGAAGCAGCTTCATGCTGGGGACAAATGCCTTCAGGGGGACGACCCCCCAGCCCTGCTCCTTCTCCTCAGCGCAGTCTCCTCCTGTCCTTGTTCTCCAGACGCTGCCTCTAAGCACGCTACCCAGGCCTTCTTCGATTGCCTGCGAGCAGAGGTAGAGCAGTACGACATCGATGTGACCGTTATAAGCCCTGGCTACATTCAGACAAACCTTTCTCTCAACGCTATACGAGGAGACGGATCTCGCCATGGAGGTGAGAGATGATTTTGTGTCCTATAACTAAAGTGTCTCCACCTCTCCAAAATGCCTGAGCTTCAAAGGGTGCTTGTAACACACGACCTTTGGTGGACACACAGGTTAACCTTAAAGTATTGACAACTTTGGGCACAAGGTAAGAAAAGCAACCTCCCTAAACTGAGCCTTCCTGGACAGAAACTAATTTGGAGTTATTGAGACTTCAGGGTATTTTATAGCGCACATAAGTGCAAACATTTGCTCTGAAGGACAGCTCTGTACAGCCTACCAAAGACTTTAGACCTGCAGTGTGGGAGGGTCCCAGCAGAGATGCTAGGTGTGGGAAGGAATAGGAGAAAACTAATTCCAACTACTGATGGGTAATTTAGGCTGAGCAGTAGGATAGAGGATGGCTGCATCTTCTTCCCCTCTCCCTAGCATCAATCACCAAGTCACGGCTGGAATTGATAGTTCCAGCTAGAACATACTGCAGCTTTCAGCTCCGAGAGTGGCCACACAGAGCCACAGCCGGGGAGCGGAGCAGGACATACTAATTTCTAGCTCAATCATAAATGATACTGACCTAAGCTCCTACACACCTTTGCTGTAGAACCCAGAAACCATGTGTGGCTGGAGCAGAGCTCTCCTAGGAAGGGTTCTTGCTGCCGTGGTGCTTACGTGGCTTTGCTTTGGCAGTCATGGACAAGGCGACCGCCGAAGGGCAGACAGCCGCCGAGGTGGCCCAGGTGGTTCTCAGCGCGGTGGGACACAAGAAGAAGGAAGTGCTCGTGGCTGGTCTAGCTCCCTCCTTGGCTGTCTACCTGCGAAACCTCTTCCCCAGGCTCTTCTTCACCTTAATGGCATCTAGAGCAAAAAAGGAGAAAAAAGTAAAGGACTCTTAAAACTCAGCACGCTCGGGCGGTGACTGTAGGGAGAGAGGGAACCCCTACAGCGTGGCCAGGACATCAGGGGAAGTGCTGCTGCTGGAAACGTTTCTGAAAACGCTGCAACTTCTTATTGCATGGAGAGCGGGGAGCCGCCTTCGCCGCCCCGGGGCAGGCCCGTGTGCCAGGAGGCAGCACCTGGACCTCACCTGCACATGGATGTTTGGAACAGAGAGCCGTGGCTGCCGGGGAGGGTAACGCAAGGGACCGAACTGGGCAGCAGGGAGGCCCAGCACCTTGTTTTACCTCCTCCAGCACCTTGCTCTGTCTCCGTGCCAGGGTCCTTAGCTTGCCCCAGCCCACAGCCCCCGGGAGATCCAGTCCCCAGCTGGGTGCGCTCACGACTATCGTCTCCAGGCAGGGCTCAGTGCTTGGAGTGCAGTCACAGAGCTCGCAAACAGGCTGGATCAGCTGGGATGTTAGGCTGAAGCCAAGTGCAGTGCCATTTTAAAAAGTAACCGATGCAGAATGCAAATTTTATTTGGAAGTGGTTTTTCCTCTCTCTCTGAATGTGCCTCACTGGAGTACAGGGCTGTTTGTACTGCTTGACAGTACAGTATTAATGCCCAGCACAAATTAATGCAGGGGAAACACTGAAAAAAAATAAATAATAGTAGTTTTTAAAAAGACAGCATAGCAAAGTGTGCTGTTGAGGGCAAATCCTGTGTGGGTGCTGGCCCAGCTGCAGGCCTAGAGAGGCCAGGAGGCAAGCGGACAGTCTGTGCACAAGAGACGGACGCTGTGCAGGACAGACCCGTAGTTCTCACCTCCTCTAAAGCAATCACAGGTGCTAATTAGGGTCCGCTGCTACCACTTCCATAGGGAAAAGGTACCCGCTTGTTGAGGTCTCACGGGCTTCAGCACTCAGGGTCAAGGCGGGGGCATGTTCAACATGTTCAAGCTGTCATCGTTGTCCTTGTGCTCAGCAGGGCTTTGTCCCTTCCAAAACGAGAGGGAAGACTTGAATCCTGCCCCTCTGATCCCCAGGCAGCTCATGGTGTGAGGGCAGCTACTGCACTGGGAACAGCTCCACAGTTCCTGGGGCCTGTTCAAAGAGGACAGAAGTGGGTTCTTGTGTGTGTGTGTGTGTGTGTGTGTGTGTGTCTGTTTTCTTTTTCTTTTTTTTTTTTAATTTGAATAAAACCTATTACTAGAAACTAAGGTCCAGATCACTGCTGCCACCTCCATGCACTTACCACCAGCATTCTCCATACGCACTGCCCTGTGTCCTGCCTTTGAGCACTAATCTGATGACAAATAAATTATATATTGCCATTAAATGCATCTTTGTTGTATTTAACGTCTCACAGCATTTTCCTGATCACTGCAGAATCTCTGTTCCCCAGGAATCTTAGTCCCAGTGATTACCAGGACACGTTTAACGAGCCTAGTTCTGCTCTGATAAGATACACGCTGTGATTATCACCATGCTGAGGCTGCAGTTTTGTTGTAGAAAGGCCTAGAGTTGAACTCACAGCTAGTTGAAGCTTTCAGCTGTACATACTAAAGTCTGGGATTGTTTTTCCCATCGACATATGAATACAAGGCATTACCTTGTCTCCTCAAGGAGAGCTTCTGTTCTTTGTCAGCTCTGCTTTTCCTTTCACGTGACCAGGCTTTGATGTGGGTGAAATAACAGTATTTCCTGCCTGCCTTGTCCAACTGCTCCATCTTCCACTGTTTCAACTCATGGCTGCTCAGGAAGGACCATGTGGCCACTTGGCACTTCTGGAATTACCATCCAAGGTGCTGAGGGCTGTAACATCACGTCTGAGGAAGGAAACACACACAGGAGAGCCACTGTTGGAGCTACAGCTCCAAACCGCCTCCCTGCGCAGCAGCTGGGCTTGTCCCAAGCCCCTTGAAGCCACCAGCCGGGGAAGCAGGACCAGACGGAGCCCGGCAGCCCCCCGCGCCGCAGTGAAACGCGCGGACGCTGCCGCTTCCTCCCCATCCTGCTCCCACGGCGCGTTGGCACCATCGTGGCACCCACTTCCTGGAGCCAGGACGTTACCGGGCACCTTAGCTGGATCGTCGCTCACTGCTGTGAGCCCCCCTGCACCTCCTCTGCCTCCGAGCAGAGCCAAGGTTGTGCTTTCCAACAGACCTACCTGCTGCCACCGCCAACTTACCTGTTCATTCTGTTCATTCAGTGCCCACAGCAGCTCAGACTCCTTTTTAACTCCAGAGCCCTCCATGTTAAAGCAGGCTCTTAGGCAGCCAACCGAGGCCAAGCTCTTGATGTCACGTTGACCATTCTGGATCATGCAGAACTTAACACACATTAGCAGGACCATCGAGGTTCGGTGAAGAAAAGGAGCTATTACCCCAGCAGCTCTTCTGCACTGATTAAATAAAAAGGCACAGAGGAATGACTCCTGTGCAGGCAAGACAAGAATATTCCAAGGTCTTCTGCAGCAGTGAGATACACATTAGCTACAGAGATCTGACACTAGTTTAAATTCATCCAGAAGACGGGACTTGAGAAATGAGCAGCAGGAGGGCTTGAAAAGCTCCCTCTCCAGCAGCCACAGGCTGCCTGCAGGAAGATGAAGCGGCTGCGTTTCTTCCCCGCCGCTCTGCCAAGGCAGCTGTACAGCCTTGCTATAAATAGAGCGCTCTGGATCCTGCCTTCTTTTAACCTTGGAGGGAGGCAACGCAGCCCCTGCACCAGCAAAGAGGCAGGGGCTGCAAACAGGGCCACTGCCCCCAGCAAAGCGTTGGTGCCGTGGCAGCTCCTTCCAGCCCCTGGGCCTGTTTGGACACAGAAGGGGATTAAAGGTGGTAAAAGCTCCTGCTCAGAGCTCCCAGCAGGCGCCGTTGTGCAGGACGTGCACAGCTGGGGCACGTGCTGTAGAAACGCTTCATCAGCGGAAAAACCCAAGCTGCAGCCTCCAGCCAGAGCCCTGCTGCAGTCGGGAGGGGAGAGGGAGCTCTTGCTGCAGTTTGGGAAGATAAAGACGGAACCGAATTCGGTTTCTGACCTCGTGAGACTCCCTCCAAGGTCGGCGCTTCGGCTGCCAAGGTCAGACTGCAGCTCCTGGCGCGGGCAGCTCACCTGCGCGCGGGCAGCTCGCACGGGAGGCCTTTGCTCCGGTGCTCGGAACGGCGCGTGAAGCTGTGCCAGGCTGCCCTTCCGCACGCGCCCCCGCCTGCCTTCTAGCTGCTGCCCGGAGATTACGGAGAGCAATCCTCAACACTAACCATCATGTCTTGCAAAACGGTGAACAGTCTCTCTTCAGAGAGGAAGATTTTGACAATTTTGCAGCTGGATGAATTCCCATGCAGGACTGAATCCTCAAGTCTGGGACTGTAAGTCAGGCGGACGGCAGGCTGCCTCCGGGAGCAGCGGTGGCAGCTCCATGAGTTGGGCTTTCCAAGTGAGCCCTGGAATTGCGGCCTGAGGGCAGAGCTGCCCGAGCGCCGGCTCCAGGAGAGCACAAGGCGTGCGGGGCTCTCAGCTCCGCATCCTCGCGGCGCGGCCGGGATCGCAGAGCGCCGCTTCCACCCTTGGAGGTGGCGGAACCACTGCCGAGAAACTACCGAAAGACACAACCCTGGGGTAACTAGGATTCCCTCTTCCAAAAACACAGCTAGTCAAGCGAGAGGAAAAGCACCAGTGCGTGGCCACTGCCTTAGCTGCCAATAACTCGGGCACCGCTGCAACGTGCTGCCAAGCAGCAGGTCTGTGTGGGCACAGGGCTAGAACCGTCGCCTCTCGGGCTCTCACGGCATGGATGGCACCTCTGGCCCCTGGAAACTATCAGGAGGAACTAAGTTAACAGTAAAGAAAATGCCAAAGCATTTGAAATTCTCATCCTTTAATGGTCAATGATAACTTCTGGCTGGTTCTGTGTAATACAATTAAACAATATACTTAAATGTTTCCAAAAAAGCTCTCCTCCCTCCCCCCTTTCTTTATATATCTTTCTTTCCCTGACATTCCACTGCTGGATTAGACTCCCATGGCCTAACATACAGCTCGCTCACATCACCGCACATCCACATCTTAAGTGTAACAAAGAACTGAAAAACCTTGGTGCACCTGTGATGTGTTATTTAAAAAATAACATCTCTATTAAACCAACTCCTTCCCAGTCTCCACCGCTTCTCAAAGAGGAAAAACAAAATGTTACTGTGGGAGTCTTAATACACTTGTCTTTGCAGATTTCTCTCTTGCCTGCTGAAGTCATACGGCGTAGAGTTCATAGATCTTCTTTACACAGTACACCAGGGCAGCGAGTGCTATCGTGTTGTGCAGTCTCTTTCTGTGCAGGTCGTCCTTCCTCACCAGCACCACCGGGGTGGACGAGGTGAGCGTATGCAGGGGCAGGCGGGAAAGTTTATAGGCATCGTACTCCACCTGGTACTTGCAGCACGGATCGAACTGCCATGAGATGCCGTAGAGGGTGCAGCAGGCCATGCTGAGCACGCCGGCGGGCAGCGAGATGTAGTGGGAATAATCGACGGGAAGCGCCAAGGGGGTGAAGAGGCAGGTGGTGCCCGCGAGCACGGCCGTCTTGTGCAGGCAGTTCCCCACCGTGATCCAGCGGGCCGTCTCGTCGCCGATGCGCGTGGGCTCTATCACGATGTACTTGTACTGCGCTTCCAGCGCCTGCTCCAGCTCGTACTCAAACTGGTCCTGCGCGTTCTCGCCGTTGTAGATCTCGTGCACGATGTAGCAGTCCGTGGAGGACAAGGTGACCCTGCGAACAGGAAACACGCGGGATTAAAGCTGCGGAGTGGAGGGATGGGCTCTCCATCAACCCGGGTAGAAGAGCAGGAAGGGCAGCCCCTTGAGGTCACTCAGCCTCTGTTCGACAACACAAGTTTGTACGAACGCAAAGTCATTTCATATCAGCTAATTACGCTCTTTATTTTCATCCTGAAATGAGGCAACTTGACGTTAAATTCTCCTAGCTTGGAGGAGCTAAAAGCATTTTGAGAAAACAGCATCTCCGGTTCTCCTAAAATGGTTCCTCTCACTGGTACCCAAGCGGCTGCTCTAGAGACACGGCGAGTATCCCACCCCGGCGACCGCGCTGCAGGAATCAATGAACCACAGAGACCTCGAGTTTTTGCAAAGAAATCAGACAGCTCATCCAGTGGGAGGGCAAATTGCATCATTTGAGAGAAAGCACCTTCAGTTGTGTTAGTTTTCTCTCTACAAAACCCAACCACCCTTTGCCCCCCGTGCAGCTATTTGATCTGCTGTGTTAAATCCAGGCTACGAGGATGGCAGAGAAACACTGCGGGCAGATGAGAAAGGTGCCAGAGCAGCCAGGGTTTGTACAGGACAGTTCACTCTGCTAAAACGGGGCAGCAAGCAAGAAAGGAAAGATTTTATCCAAAATAGGTTTTAGCAGCGACAACAACAGTTTTTTTGCTACCTGGAGCAGGCTCCCTGCTAACAGGCAGTTCACAACACACTTGTGCAGCCCTGATCCAAGTACAAGTTTCAGCTATTGAAAATCCCATCAGCTCCCAGCTTCCCTCCACCCTGTCTGCACGCGCCTGCCGCCGCTGTCACACCTGGGTGTCACCAGGAAAAAGGGACAACTGTTGCCCTGCATGGAGAGCGGGTGAAAACCGCCCACCAGAAGGCAGCAAAATATCCCCTCACCAAACAGAAGAAATAATCATTTCTGACATAGCTATGCTAAACCAGAGCAAAACCAGACACGTGGCTTCCCAAGGATAAAAATATCCGGCAGATTCCTCTAGCAAAAGGAGGACAAATCGCGCACATATTTGACCTCATCGCAGCAGACAAAACCTCATCCCAACAGCGTTTAGACCCTCCCGATGCTGCTGAAGGGAAGCAGGAAACGGCGCTTCTGGCCCCGTCAGCACGATCGGCCCTGTGTGCACGCACCGGGAAACACGGGACAGAACGCGCGCGTTGGAGCTGCGCGTCCCACGCGGTACCCTCAGCGCACGGAGGTCACCGTGATCGAGAACGTCGCTGCCTTCGGTGCCAGGAGCAGCCTCTTTGGTGAATAATGGCAAACGGAGCAAGCAGCAGGAACCAAGACGCACCAACCCCTCTCAATGCAGGATTATTAGCAGTTTCTATAAACGTCTGGCTAGGATTTATACAAACCTACACGGAGAACTCCCCTCTGGCTAGTTATTGGGCCTGTCTGCAAATAGGATGGGAAATTAAAATCCAGCTGAACACTGTGGAAGCCAGGGGCTGGTTTCAGGCCATCCTCTTGTCAAGCGTTGTCAGGAAAATTGAGTAGGAAAATTGAGGGAGACTCTTCACCTGGATTTTTAAGGCAACCTTTCCAGCTGAAGGATGGAGCCTGCAAGATTAACCTTGCAAGATTAAGGACAGCACTTGCATAAGCATTTATTAGTATTGTATTTAATGCAAAAATCACAACTGTTACACACAGAATTAATCCATCAGGTGCTGCACTTGTGTGGTAAGGACACAACTGGTAACGGTTTCTGCGCAGGACTTTTTTCCTGACCAGCCCAAATGCAGCCTGAGCCAAATCAAGATCCCCAGTTTCATTTCAGGAGACTCCCTGAGTAGGTAGCTCTGGAAAACACCACCCATGACTACGTGAAACCACTTAGTAAGCATTAATGACTCCAGGGAAAAACTATTGCTGAAAGGCATTTTCAGCACTGGGGCAGCTTCCAGCATAACCCAACTCTCCAGTTCAGATATTACTTCTTTTACAGCAGTATTTTTCAGGTTGAGAGGAGAATTCAACAACGTTTGGTTTTCTGAAACAGGTAGGGCCATGCAATGTGGGTCTGCAAAAGAGAGAATTAGAAGCCAAATTCAGCTAATTCAGCTCACATAACCCAGAACCTGATGGAGGCTCATGACAGCCTGGTCACCATGGGATCTCTCTACCATCAATGGGAAAATAAGAGGGAATAAACCCATTTCTTGCTGCCTGCAGAAGAGCCTCAGGCAGCTGGGGTGTCCCTCTAGGAAGTTCAGTGAGATGATGCACAACTGTGGATGTCTCCAGACCTTGGCCAGAGGCACTTCTGTCCTTCCCTCCTCGAGTCTTGGGCTCTGCGGCTTCATAAAAATGAGGCCCAAGCACACTCCTTCCAAGCCAAATAAGCATAACTTAAAATATTTTCCATTTAAAAAAAAAATCACCATGAACACAAAAGCTTCTTCCCTGAAAGAGCCTCGCACCGAAGTGAGCTCTTTCTACAAACTAATTCCCTTTTTAGGGGACTAAATCTCTGTCGCAGTGCTCGAGCTGCAGCTGGCAATATGGAGAGTCCCAAAAACAAAGGATGAGGAATGAAAAATCAGCTGCTCAAACAATGGGACACAGGAGGAGCCAGCAGGGTGACTCGAGAAAGCCTCCGCTCCGTGAGGAGGGGAGTTCATCCTGTCCTCCTGCCCCTCGACAAGTGGCTGCTCCTGGAGGAAGCGAGGCCAAAAGCAGAGTTGTTTTAAGAAGGCACAGAAAGATGTGGCTGAGATGCACAGACTGGAAAGAGGCTTCAGACATCTCGGGATGCAGGGCAGGACCGAGGACTTGAGCTGTGCAGCCCCCCAGACACAGCCTCTCCTGACGCAGCCTTTCCATTGAGCAGCGGTTGCACATGAACAAACCCCGTCAAAGCAGCCGGATTTGCTCTGCGGCGCTTCCCTGTCGGGACGTGTCCCCTGCCACCTCCCCAGCAGGGAGGGACGGAAAAGCAGGGCTGTGCACATCAATCCCAGCTGGCACCCACCCGTGCGAAGCACTGCTGATTTTACGTAACCCCCATCCCATTTGAAAGCACAGTAAATAACCCGTGTCAGGGATAATCTAGTTCCAGAAGTCATCCAATCCTGCCCCAGGTCAGAAGTCCGGCACGCTCTTTAACAGCCAGACCAGGCCCTACAAAGGGCAGCATTAACACTATCCAGCCAAACTGTTTTCCAGAGCCACCCCCTGCCTCCACAAAACAGGGCTACATTAATCATCACCTTCCTCCCCCCCAAACACCCACTCAAGTTGCACAGCTCCTCTACAAGAGGAGTGCTGGAGTTTCCATCCAGGCAGTTCACTGGGATGCAGCTTCCTGCATCCCCCTCTTGCTAACGTTTGGCATGCCATGTTCCTGGTGCCAGCTGCATCCATGTGTGGTGAAACCAGGCAGTTACTCTCAACTATTTTAATATAAACGGTATATAAAAATCAAGACAAAATTAAAAGTCATTAATGTACAATGTTGGCAATGCCAAGGCTAAAAATTAGAAATCGCTGTTCACAAAGCTGCTACCAGCAGGAGGGACAGAAGCATCTGTCCTGACCGACCATGGGGTAAGTTTCAAATTACATTTGGAATATCTTCCTAACATGGGAATATCGGAGAGCACCAAGGAAGGATTCTGCAGCTGGCTGAACAATGAAACCTCAGCAGCTTCCCCAGTTACAAACCTCAAACCTTCCCCAGTTACAAACCTCTCTCTGCCTCCAGCTTGGAGGGAACCTTCTAGCTGCCTCTTGGCAACACCAGCCTGTCCGGTTAAATAAGGTTTTAACTGGACAACCCATAGGGATTAAGGAAGAAACACGCTTCTGGGGAGGGACAATAAGAGGTGTAATGTCCTCAATGAGGAAAGGCTGTAAGTTTTGCCAGGTGCCAGCTGGCAAAGGGAGAAACAAAGGAGCAGAGTGCTGAAAAGGGGGCGTGGGAATGACAACATCCTGGAATAAATCCCGGCATCTTCCTGCGGCTGTTGACCTGGGAGGGAGAACGCCCCGGCCCCACGAGCGCGTTGCCTTTGGCCTAGTGGTGTTGCTCAATCTGCCAGAGGTGCTTTCAGCGAGGCTGCGTCCTCCGGAGATCTGCATTCTGCAAAACGGCCAGAATCACCATCAGAAACAACCTCGACCTGCACAGAGCAGCAAGCACCGCTACAGCACAAAAAAAAAAAAAAAAAGTTTTGAACTCCTCCCTTAACATTTTATGTAACACAGCACTGAACATTCAGCTCAACTATAAATGCAGACAGACTCATTTGATTTGTACTGAAAAAATAAAAATAAAGGAGATCCTTGCAGTAGTGCCACAGGTAACACCTGTGGCTCCAGAAGCCTGTCACACGCAGCACACACAGTCTAGTTGAGCTGGGGACCCGAGGCCACTCGTGCGAGCGGCTCCAGGACAGGCGCCTTGCAGAGGGCAGAGCACCCGGCGCCTGCAGCATCGCAGCGAAGCCCCAGCAAGTCACAGGCCGGGCAAGACGAACGCAGGCACCGTAACTGAGCCTCCCTCCCCCACGTCAATCCACCTCCAAACTTCATTAACTGCAAATGGGAACACGAACCTGAGAACACAGGTGAGATCTGCAAAGGGCCTTGGCAAAGAGACAGCGCCTCGTAAGGAAAACATAACGAGGCCACAAGAGAAACCACCAGCCACCTGACCAAAGCGAGGTGTCAATTTTAAGTCAACTAATGATTAGCCAGGCTAATGGAAACAGGTCAATCATTGCTCCGAGCAAACAGAGGACCAGAAATCTGAGCAGCGCAGGCAGGGAAAGGAGAGATCTTTAAGGGTGCAGAGAAGCCCACAGAGCTGGCGGCGCTCACACGAGAGCTGCTTTTTCTGGAGCTCGTTAGAGCATCTCCCCGGGAACAAGCGGTTCTGTTGTGCGCCCTGGCTGTCATTGTGCTGGGTCTTATACACAAACTCCGAGCACAATTCAGGGTCTGTTCTGTATAAAAAGTTGTTTTCGTCCACAGATTAACAATTCCCTTTAGACGGTCTCCATTAAAGAGTCTATCCAGAATGAAGTAAAAACAAGCATTTAGTGGGTTCTTGTCAGGGTTTCGGGTTGCTTTCTTTAACCTTATTATTTCACCAACAGAGAGTAAACTGGAGTTCACAGCTAATATACTTTGATATTAATATATTTACATTTATTCCTAGTCAGTAAAGTCCTTTCCAAGCAACTACAGAAGCCCTTTTAATCAATAAAGTCATCTATAAAAGGACATAATCTCCACAGACATAGTTGCTGGATTTTTTTTTTTTTCTGCAATGAAAGCTAGTCTCAGGGCAGACAGTATTTTATTCACTACCAAATCCCCTGACGCCACCTCCCAACACAGATGCCTTTTAGACTAGCTGGCTGACAAGCACCAAAATACCTTGAAGCAGCTCGTTTAGGAGAGCGCTGGATTAGCACATTCGTGTTCAGTTTGAAGGAATGCATCTTTGGACGAGAACCCCATGCAGTGCAAGAAAACTGCGCTCGCTAAATAAAAAGCAGATGGCCTCGTGTGATGACATCAGCTCCGTCAGCCTCGTCTCTCACACACCTTGCGCCGCCAAGCAGCCGAATGAGCCGGGGAGGTGGGATTTGGGATTAGACACCGATCCAGAGGCTCCGTCACGTGCGTCTCCAGCTTCCCAACTGCAAGGGATGACTCCTACCTGCGTGACATCACCCGACACGCGTTAAAGGGATGATCCTGTGCAAGGCTGGTATGGCAGGACACCTCGCACAACAGGCATCTTCTGATAGGGACGGTGACACGGCTCCGTGGTGTATCGCAGTCACCATCAGCTGTGCTCTTGCTGTGTCACATCTGTCCTTCCCTACACACAGCCACATACTTCTCATTGTAACAGCAAAGCTAACATACGCTGAAGGTCAGTGATGAAGGTAACTCATGCCTATGAACAAGTTTTTCTGATCATAAGATGAACAAGAATCACAGCTCAAAAATACTTTAAATTTCAGTTAGATTACTGTAGAGTTCACAGGTTAAGTTACACAGCGACAACTCATTTTTATACCTACATGAGTTTTCATGCTGGCAGGATAATTTTCTCTGAAGCTATTAAATACCCTTTTTCACATTTTTTTTGTTCACTCCCCTTGGGAGGGAAGAGCTATGGCACAAAAGGCTCCGTGTGGTCAGTCCTGGGGCAGGCGCCAGCCCTGGACGCAGACAGTCTCACCGAGGTGCCACCGAGCTCCCTGGTGTTCCCGGCTGTTTATATAAACCACATTAATGCAGTAATTCCACCGGCGCTTCCAATTCAACTACTGCAAAGTTCCCTGCGCAGGCAGCGCTCCTGCGCCACCACACTGCCCGCGGCTCCCCTTGGCTGCACGGGTTTAGTACCGCCGCCACGAAATAAGTAAATGAATAAATAAAACAAAGACACTTTTGAAAGGAGCAAAATGGAGCAAAACCGCTATTAAAATAAATAGGAAAAAATAATACAGGGAAAGGGTAGTTTCTGGTAAAGCAGCAGAAAGGAAATTTCTGAAATTTCTGTTTTCCGCAAAAACGCGGCTGTTTCGAAGCAGAACAGGCGAAGGGCAGCGTAAGGAAACGCGGGACTCGCTGCGGCGCAGGGGGCAGATTTGGGCGGCTTTTCCCTCCTTTTCCCGCCGCTGGAAGTTGGGATCGCCGAGCCTCAGAGCGCGGCCGCTCCCGCCGCCGGGCCCTGCGTGGGGGTCACCCCGGCGGCCGCTTAAACGAGCGGCGCCGGGAGGCTCGGCGGGGCCGGGCCCGCTCTCCGCGCCGACCTTCCCCTGCGCGAGGCCCCGGCCCGGCCGCGCGGCGCCCTCCCCCCCGCGGCGCCGCCGCCCTTGCGCGGGGGTCGCGGGAGACGCCGGGGGGCCTCGGCCCGGCTGTCGGCCCCGCCACGGCTCCTCCCCGCGCGGACGGCGGCGGCTCCCGGCCCGGGCCCGGCCTCACCTCTCGCGGCCGCTGTTGGTGCTGCCGGGGCCCGCGCGCCTCCTTCCCCACGCCGCCATCTTGGAGACACTCGCCTCGCAAATGTCTCCGCCAAGGGGGCCCGGGCGAGGCCCGCTGCCCGACGGGAAATGTAGTGCGCGGCGCAGCGCCGGGACCGCTGGGAGGGGGACGCCCCCCGGCGCGTGGACTACAACCCCCACAGTGCCCCGCGCCGCGCGGGGGCCGCTGGGACGGGTAGTCCCCACGCGGCTTTGCCCGACGCCCCGGCCCTGGCGGCAGCGAGAGCGGCGGGCGGGGAGCGCGACTACAAGTCCCGGCGTGCCCCGCGGCGCCGCCATGAGGCCCGGGCCGTGAGCGCGGCCCCGCTCTTACCGGGGGACGAGGATTCCCCCAAAGCGGAGCGTTCGCGGCTGCCGTGACGGGACGTGTCCCCGGCCCGGCCCCGCGCAGCCTTCACGGCTTGTCCCGACCGGTGCCCGGGCTCCCACACGCTTGGATCTGCGGTTGGGGCCTCTCCGGAGCGCTCGGCTCTTCCATGACTTTTCCAAGGAAAGGGGCTCTTCTCTGGGCTTCGTTTTCCCATAACCAGCAGCTGCTGCTCCCCGTTCCAGGGGCACCTCCTCCCATCAGTGCCCGAGCAGCCCTCCTCCAGCTCCCGTGGTCTCTCACGCCATTCCCCTTCTCCCGTTCGTTTCAGATACCCTTCTCTTGGATATTCTCTTGGATATCTCGCTCCTCTTCCTCAGGAGACACCAAATCCCCAAGGAAAAGGGGCAGGGAGCACTGCAGCGTGCACAGCAGGGCGAATGGTCGAGAGTGCATTTGAGCAGCAAGTGACGCTGTCTTTGTGTCTCCCCTTCCTCGAAAATGCCGTTTTTTAAATAACGGCGTCTCCGAGCGACGCGCGGCGGCCGAGGAGAGCAGCGCTTCCCTCCCGTCCCCGGGCGTCGCGAGGCCGCGAGGGGGGCTCTGCCGCGGCCCTGCTCTCGCCCGCTGAGGCCGGCATCCCGCAGCCGCGCTCCATGCAGCGTTTGCATCCCGGCGTGGTCCCGACGAGCGCACGGAAGCGCTCCCGGCGCGCAGCGCGTGCTGCCGCGCGGCGGCATTGCCGGGGCAGGAGCAGCCGACCCGCCGGAATGTGGAATGTAAACAGGGAGCGTTAGAGCAACAGCCGGGCTTTGTGCTGGAACCCAAAGCCGCAGCTCAGCACCTTGGGAGGAGCAAAATCCCAGCCCTGGCCTGCTCCGATTGCAACCCAAGGGCCACACGCCACTTGCCAGGTTAGGTTAAATCATCACCGTAACTAAGCCGTGCCCCTGCTCCCCACAGTGCCCCAAACCTTGGGATTTTCAGCTGCTGGGAGTCTGCTCTGGCGCTTTAGGCAGCAGCACAACCACGCCGTGCTGGTTAGCACCGAGCGCTCCAGTTGCATTCCCGGGGTTTAGGAGCACGGGGGCCCCGGGAGGGAACTTCCTCGTGATTTTCTGAGTCACCTGCCCATCTGCCTTGCTTGGGGTGAGCACGGCAGGGAGAAACTCCCCTTGCTATTTAAATAGCTGTAATGTTTTCAAGTATCTTACCCTAACAAACACAAGCACTTAGGGCTTCACGAGAGGCTGCGTTTGCAGGATTGCTCCTGATGACTATTTGGCCCTGACTCTGGAGGAATGATGAGCACGAGCAGGGGAAGAACCAGGATCCCACTTGCCCTCTTCTCTCACCATCTCCAAGACACAGCCACGTGCCTAATAGATATTTTTTGAGACTTGGGGCCAGGTTAGTAAGAGGATTCCTTTGTTTTGGGGTTGTTGTGACAGGAGCTGGTGGAACAGGCCCTATGCTGAGTGACCCAGCCCTGCTGTAACGCTGCTGGGGATGCCTCGAGGTCCCCCTGCTCCTCAGCCGTGAACACTAAGGTCAGTTAAGCCACACTTTTATTGTAGTATACTCCATGCAATATGTTCACGTTTTATAGTATGACAGAGAGAGGGATAGAGATAAATGTTAGATATAAACAAAAGCAGAAAGGTCATTTGTAACAGGTCCTGAGAAGGAAAGGCACATTTGTAACCACTGAATTCAACAGAACGGAAACCTTGGACAGAGGAAGACGACTCTGGAAAGCAGATGAGAAAGGGGGGAGTTCAAGTGGGGTGATGTGGAAGTGAGTTTAACAGCAATTTGTATTTCCCCCCTCCCAAAGTCTGTAGTTCAAATGGGCTGGGGGACCTCGGTATTCAACCACAGCACTTCCACGCTCCCATTGCTGGAGAGTCCCCAACTCTCCTAGGCTTAGTCAGCACCACGGAGCGGCCCTGGGCTCGGAAAGCTCCTTCCCACACGGATGAGCGCGGAAAGGGCGGCTGGCAGAGAGGCAGGAGGGAGAAGAGTCCGACGCCGCCAGCCGCCTCGTGCCCAGCGCGCCGGATCACGGGAGCACGAGGGCTGCAGCATCGGGGGGACCCGCGGGTATTGCTATTTGCCGGCTTGGAAGCGACGGGGAAGGCCGGGGCAGGCTGGAGGGTGGATACAGCAGTAGAAGAGTTGGCACGGACACCGGCAGACGTCTCCGTCGGGTCGGGGACCGAAGGGGTTGTAGCACCTCAGAGGGAAGCAGCAGCAGGAGCGCGTGCTGTGCCTCGGTTAAGGCAGGGGCTGCCGCTTGGGCGCCGGGAAGCACGAGGTTCCTGCCAGAGCGGGGCAGGGCTCCGCACGGGCGCTGCCAAGGGACCACAGCACCTCTCCAAGGACACGGCGCGGGGCTGCCCCAAACCAGCACGCTGGAAGCCAGCGCAGAAGCTGGGCCAAGGCTCTCGGCGCCGCACGCCAGCTATTGCTCCTGAAAATCCCTTCCACGCAGCTGGCCCCGCCGCATCGCGGATACGGGGGTGCCTTTTTACCTGCTTGCAGAAGGGGATGGTTCAGCTTCACTTCGGGACAGCTCTGTCACTGCTTGGCCACAACACAGCCAACCCTGCTCTTACAGCTCCATCAAGTGTATTTTGCCTGTCGAGGGGCTCACATTTTGCAGCCTACGTTTCATCTCGAGCCCCTTTTCCTCAGCTCTCCACCCGTGACACTTGCCCAGTCCCTCTAAGACATCCTGAAGGCGGCAGCCAGGCTGAACCGGGCAGCAACGGACAGAAACGCGGGGCAGGGCCAGGCTGACGCCCGATGCTCCTCCGAGCCGCACAAGGTGACGGGGCTGCCACCCCCCCGCCTCAGGGAGGGGACACAGGTTCCCCCAAGATGGGCAAGGGGGTTCCCAGCAGGGCTGGCACTCAGGGGGGTTTCATGATGCATCACAGCCCACGAGGGAGCCCACAGCAGCAGGGCAGGGGACAGGGGCTTCGCCCTCACCAGGAAGAGCGCCGGGAACCCCACGCTGAGGCCCACATGGGTCTCCAGCTCCCGCTGATCCAAGTGGGAGCAAAGGCCGGTGGAGCTGCCTTGGCACACGTGAACCCCGCGCCGCGCTCCCAGGGCTGAGCTCTCTTGGCCAGGGCTTCATTCGGCCCCCGACACAGTGTAAACTTTAGTCCCCACCGAGATAAGCTCCACTTGGATTCGGCCTCGGGCAAGAGGCTCTTTATGTCGGTCTGCCCGGTCACAGCCCCCAGCGGAGCTGGCAGCGGCTCGGGGACAGCGTGCCAGGAGCTCTGCCACCCGCGGGCCCCAGTCCCCACAGCCCGTGGGGACCTCCCGTTCTGCAGGGTCTAGGTGAGGCCCTCAAAAACGTGGACAAGGCAGGACAGGACAATCCAGAGCCGATGTGCGCTCTGCTCTTGGCACCGCGGTGACAGTGTTACCTCTGCGTGTGACAAGGGATATCCTCCATGGAGACAATGTGACGTTTGGAGCCTGGAGTTCCTCCTCGCCACTGGTCAAGGCCCCTGCAGTGCCACCATCACCCAGGGACACGGCAGGGCTCGGAGCTACAAGGCTCTGGGTGTCCCTGCTGGAGCAAGGGGGGTTGGATCTCTAGAGGTCCCTTCCAGCCTCAGCCATCCTGTGATGCTGTGACAGGCAGGGGGAGGTGGGTGATCCCTCGAGTCCGAAGTCTGTTTCCCAAAGCTGCAAGGAGGGGAAGGGCAGAGCTGGAAGAGCCGGCACATGGGGGCCCGCAGCTCCAGCATCACCCCCCGGAGGTGGCACAGGACGGGATCCTGGAAGTTTCGCTCCCCCCAGCACTCCTGGGATGTGGAGAGGGCTCGAGGCCCGAGGCTCTGCCACAGAAACCCAGAGCCAGAGCAGAGGGAGAGGGAAGGTCCTTCCCCTTGAGCCACAGCCGCGTGCAGAAACCTGCGACGTCCCCTCATGGCTGCAGCCGTGCCGGGATGCCAGGCCCGGGAAGGGCTGGCGCTCTCCTTCCAAGCAGGCTGCGTCCACAATCCTGGCACCGGGGAGCAGAGGTGGAAGAGCAGCCTGGGCCCTGCGGAGACGCCGGGAGGCCGCAGTTCTTGCTCCGTGGGGTCGCGCTGCGGCCCGCGAGGACGAGGGCTGCCGCAGGAGGCCGCTTCTTGCTCCATTCCTCCCTCTGGAGGCTCGAAGGCTGCCCCGTCCCAGCGCCACCGCAGCCCACGAGTTCTCACCTGAGCCCCTCAGGCCTTGGGGAAGGCTCAGCGCTCAGCAGATGCTCCTGCCATGGCGGGACGAACCTTCCAGCCCATCACGTTTAATCCACGGCATCTCCCCAGCGGCTGGGAGGGAATGGGGGCGGATTCCCTGCGGCCACCCCTAACCAACATCCCCCTGCAAGTTCGTGGCCATTGCCGAGCAGTTGGAAGATGATGAGGTGCAAACTGAGCCATCCCCTGGTCTTGCGATGGAGTTTGGTGGAAAAATACATCCTCTTCCACCCCCTGGCTTGAGAAGAGAGCCAAGGGGAACGTGTGCCCAGAGCCAGCCCAGCCCAACGGCTGCAGCCATATTCACACGCGGGCAGAGGGAAGGAGGTTGTGCCCACACTCCTGCACCACATGGACACGCTTAAAAAAACGGGAATCGCGAGTGTGGGAGGCGAGGGGGGATTTCCTGAGACCGCAGAGAAGCGAAGGCCGCGCTGAACAGTCAGGACAGGCCGGTGTCAGGGCAGTCCTGCCTTAAGGCTGCAAGTGTTCCAGGTACTGCGGCAGCGGGTTCTCCTTGACGTATTTCTGAATATACCAGCACGTCAGATGGGCTTTCAGGTCCTCCTCCACCACGAAGTCCAGGGCTGCCTGCAACCAAGCGGAGCACAGCTGGGTTACCAACAGCATCCCCGGCTGCGGCTCTTTCCAGCGCTGGCCGGGACACTCCAGGAGGCTCTGGAGAGCTGGGGCTCTGCGGTCCCCCCTGCACCGGCCAGCTTGTCCTCATGTCCCCTCTGCATGAAGCGGACGGAGGGAGGGAGGAATCTGGTGGGGGAGGCAGCCCCGGCCCGCACCAGCCAGCCCCGGGTCGAGCGAGGACACATGGAGTGTCCCCGGCACACGCTGGCTGGCAGGGACAGCCCAGCCACATCACGTGAGGCCACCGCTGTCACTGCCTGCCCCAGCTTAGAGGGGTCATGGAGCATCATCACCCCAAAGTGTCACCTCGCAGCCCCCCACGACGCTCAGCAGCTCCTCAGCTCCCCCTGCATGGTTCCGGGGTCGGAAACGACCCCAGGAGGTAAAAGGGCTTCACGAGTCTTGAAGCCTTGGGGGGCAGAACACCAGCGCCATGGAGAAACGGGGAATCCGCTTTGGAGCGGGGTGGGAGCAAGGGCTTTTTCCTGGAAGAAGCTGGACTAACAGCTGGACATGCTGGAGCTCATCCAGCCCCCCTCGCAGCCAGGAATAGGAACGTCTCATCCCAGATTTCCATCTCTCCTGCCAGCGCCAAGGAAGGGGAGCGGGCAGCCCTGCCACCTGGACACGGCCTCGGTGGCACTGGGCCCGTGGGGCAGCTGCTGCCACCAGCGTGGGCCCGGCCTGGAGCACGGGGAGGAGCTGCTGCCTCCTCCTGCACCCCGGCCACCCCGAGCCGTCCCACGGGGCCACCCAAACAGGGAGCCAGTGTGGAGACAGCAGAGAAAGTCATGGAATCACAGAATGCTTAAGGTTGGAAGGGACCTCTAGAGGTCATCTAGTCCAACCCCCTGACACACACAAGTCGAGTAGATCTCTCCAAGTTTGTCTGGAAAAGGTCCAGGATGGGGTTCGGGGAAGGTGGATCCCTGTAGCAGATGAAGTGGATTCTGCCAATGGAATCCTCAGCCGGAATTTTGAAAGTCAATAGCAGGGGCTTTAATACAGCCAGGAAATGTCCCCTGTGACCCCAATGAATGGGGGAAATGCTGCTCGTGGAGCCCAGTGAGCGCACAGACCTGTGAGAGCTTCAGTCCCTTGCATTTCGGCAGGTCCCCAAATCACCTCTTCCACCCTATCAGCTGCCAACAGGCCACCCTGTCATGGGACAAGCTGCTCTGTTCTCTGCTCTTGAGTGCAGAGAACCTGGGGACCCTCAGCAGTCCCCAGTCACCTCTTCCCACAGTCCTCAGATTGGACAGAAACAAGAAATGAGCTGGAGGAGCAAAATGATCAGCAGCTTTCTCTCAGTAAATGCGATTTCCCCCCAGCCTAGGAGAAAAAATGGGTTTGGGGCAAAGCAGAGGATCAAAACCGGGCCTCCCTCCTGCAGCAGAAATGCTGAGGCAACAAGCTATCCCCCATCCCTGCCCACAACCACACCAGGAAAGCGGCCAGGAAGGCAGCAGGGCAGGACTGGGATCAGAAGGGATCCCACACGGCCCTGTGGTTGCACGCGGCTCCAGGAGATGCTCTGGAGCCGTCTCCTCACGGCTCAGTCCTCGCTGCCTCCTGTCCGGAGGGGATCCCGGCCGGCCCGAGCGGCTCCCGCTCCCGCCGAGCACTCCGTACCTTGGCGAGGTGCTTGGCGATTCCTCTTCCTCGATAGGCGTCCGGCACCTCCGTGTGCTGCAGGTCCACGATGCGCTTGCCCACGTACTCGTAGAGCAGCACGGCCCTGTCGTGGCAACCTGGGGGAGGCAGGAGAGCAGTGAGGCTCCGGGTGTCCCCTGTCTGCAGGAAGGGACGTGGCCTCGCCGAGGTCGCGTGTCCTGGAATGGCCGAGCTGAGATTTTGCTTTTGGGGACACTCACACATCCCTGTTGACCCCTCCGAGGTGGGATCAGGCAATTCCAAATCCCAGAGCCAGGGGCAAATCTTCTACCCATCCCTGCATGTGTCAAGTGTCAATATAAAATAACTAAGGCAGGAAAGCAGATGGCAACAGAGGTCCAAGGCACATGGAGTGGAGAGCAAGAAGAGCAGGGGGAAGCCGACCCAGGTAAAAGCTCTTTCCTCTGTACAGCACGTTTATTTTAACCATAAGACAGGTTTTCTTGGTGTGGCATTGCAGCACTTGGGAGCTAACGAGGACAGACACTTCCTGGGGAAGAAGCAGTGAGACAGAGCTCACAAATGCACAGGAAAGAAAGGGTGTGCAGGGCTGCAGGGGTGCGTGCACACACATTTACACACGCTTCCTGTCGCAACAGCTTGGCATCGCTCACAGCCATTCAGATGCAGCGGAGAAAAATAAGAAGTTTCAGTGCACATGTAAAACAGGAGAGCTAATAATACCCTCCAGCTTCATCTGCAGAACCTGAGTCTCTGTCTGCAGCTCGAAAGCAAACATTTCATTTCTGGAGGATTATTTTTAGATTTCAAAATGACTTCCAGAAACAAAAGCTTCCAAATACAATAGAGGAGGCCTTTTCTTGCCCTCCAGTGCTTATTGGAAGGTGAAGGGCCACGAGCTCACCTGCATTTAATGAATATTTCAGCTGAGCTCAGTCTCCTTTATTGCATTGCAGCTTGACTGACAGCAGCAGCCCTGTCTCCTGCATCTCTGTATGTGACAGACCCATTTGAATTTGGCATTTTGTGGCCAGCCTGGCAGCATGGCCACGGGCATTCCCCCACCCCGAGCAGAGGCCGAGGACACTGGAATCACTAGATGAAGCAGACACAGCCCTGCAGTCACCTGCGCAGGCACCAGCCAAGCTCCTGCGGGGAAGTGGCTCCTATTTTTGTTCCTGCTCCTTTCAGGCATCTCTCCCACTCTGGATGGAAACCTTTGCCTTTCCAGCCTGATTTTATTCATGCTGGTTTCTTACCTGCCCATTCTAGTGGTGATATCGTCCCTGGTGCACATAAATCCTTTCCTTTCCCAAATCCCTTTCCTGGGCTTACCTGCCTCCCTCCCCAGATACTTAAAGGCAGCAATCCCCTCAGCCTCCCATCTGCCAAGAAGCCAAAGGCCTTCAGTCCCCCTGCAGCTCCCACATCCCTGCGATTAACGCACCCTGAGCTTCCATCCCTGCTGCAGCCCCTTCCCAAATCCCTCTTTCTCAGATGGGGCCAGCTGGGATGGATGCTCATGGTCCAGCCCTCCCTGCACCACCAGTCTGGAGGTGGAAAGAGAAAAGCCCTGATGTCAGGAGGAGAAACTGGGATCCCCCTGGATTTCAGCCCTGCGAAGCAGCTCCCTGCCTGGCTTCTCCGCTGCCTGCGGTCCTGCCTCCCGCGCAGGTCCCGCAGGGACATCCTGCCGGGACGGCTCTCCCTGTCGCTGAAGCCAGGAATGGCTTGGGAAGGGGGAGGGAAGGACCGGCCAGCACAAAACGCCAAGGCAGGAGCCTGGTTCCCTTTGGAACAGCCTCTCCACGAGCCTCAAGGAGCAGCAGGGCAAAGCGAGTTGTTCCCTGCTCACCAGGGCCATCCCCAGGATCCCCACGAGCGACTCTCTTGGAGAACCTTGTTTTCCAACCAAGGGCCTCTCCAGGGGCTGGGAAGAAGGAAACGTGGGAGCAGAGGGGCTGCGATACCGCTGCTGGAGGTGGCCTCACAGCTGCACAGCCCCACGATCCTGGGGTGCTCCTGGCCCTCTCCCTATTCCAAGGGGGAGGAAATATTGCAAAGCTGAAACAATCTAACCCAGAGAGGGATAAGAGGGAGGATGGAAAAAAAAAAAAAAACAAAGCAAGCAAGATGCAAGGAGAGCAGAGGAAGCACGCGGGGAGCCAAAGGCAGTGCTGACCCTTTGCAGGGATCTGTGAGGAACAACCCAGCCCCGGGCTCGCCACACCGGGATTCAGCTCGAGCCTGAGGATATAGAGGGAGCCCCCAAGCACCTAGGGAAGCAGCAGCGCAACCTGCGTCACCTGGACCCCTTCCCTGTCTCAATCCTGACATCCCAGGGTCCCAGAGCCAAACTCGGTTTCTACACCAGCCCTTTCAACTCCGTCCTGCAGGGCTCTGCACTGGATCCCACCTGCTCCCGGGGATGCGATTCCCTCCGGATGAGGGGACACACACAGGCAGGAGCCCAAGCCCTCTTCAACTTTGAGACAGGGATTTTATCAGCCTGCCAAGAAGGGACTCAGCAAAACAGTGTGAGGGCTTGGCCAGCCCTAGCAGTGCCCCAGCAAGGCGGCTAATGATGTTTGACTTGCAGACACTCCCCTATGCATCACTTCGACCTGGAGACTCCCGGAGCGAGGAGGCCCGAGTCAATGCAAATCCGCGCCGGGCAGAGAGGAGCCGAGAAAGGAGCAGGAGGCGGCAGAGCAGCTGCTCCCCAGCCCCCTCTCTCAAATGGCCCCGTGCCCGAGGGGCTGGAAGCTGTTCCAGGAGGTGGGAAAGGGCCCGAGGAGAGGGGCCAGGTCTATATTTGTCCTCTGCGGCTGGTTTGCAGCAGGGCTGCGAGAACCCGGGGTGCGGCACTTCCCAAGCAGGCCGGACGGCTCGGAGCAGCCAACGCGGCCCCCGAGCTGCAGGCAGGGCCGACGCCAGGCACGAGCCCCCGAGCCGGGAAGCTCCTACCAAGCCTGATCCCAGCCCGAAAGCCAGAGCGGGACACGGCAGGAGGGACCTGCAGGCAGCAGCGCGGCCCAAGGCAGCCCGGCACCAAGGCAGAGCGGAGGGAGCCGCGGCACCGGAGCCTTCTCCTCCGCTCCGGCCCACAATACGGCATTGTGCGCGGGGCCGGCCGCAGAGCGGGGCCAGGAGGCGGCTGGCTGCTCCACGCCGCTGTCTTGGGGACAATTTCTGAGCTCAGTCACTGAGCTCTGGAGACAGCGGCCAGGATTCGGCCCCCTGGATCCTGCGGGTACTGATGCTGCAAAGCTAGGGAGCAAAGTGGGGGAGAGCAAAGCCCAGCCCCACGTCCTGCTCTCGGAGAGGGAAAGCCCGGAGACAGCTCAGCTCTCCTGGTGGCCCGTCTCACGTGACTGCTGAGGGACAAGATGTGCCAAGGAGCATTTGCACCCTGGGCTGGGGCCACCGCAGGCCGTGAGCTGGCCTTGCTCCCCGGCGAGCAACTGGCACGTTACTAGGGTGAGGAAACACAACAGATCACAACAGAGCGCTGAGCAGAGCCAGTGCCGGCAGCAGCGACCGGCCTCGTCTGCGAGACGGCGGCGTTCGGCTCAAAGCAGCTTCCCAGTTTGGGGGGCTCCCGAAATGACCGTGGCACAGGGGAAGAGCAGGAGGCAAATATCCAGCAAAGACACCCAGCACCACTATGGAGGGAGCAGCTTCCCCTCCCGACAGCACCTGCCCCGGCGGGGAGGACAGCGGGGAGGCAGGGGCAAAGCCAAGCCCGGGATCTCCCCGCGGAGCCGCCGGCTCTTGGGGCTCAGGTCAGGAGCCTGCGCAGGCCAAACGGGAGCTTCGAGTGACTGGATCCAGCCCAAACCCGGCAGCTGGGGAAGGAGCGGGATGTTTGGGAAGTGCTGAATGAACCAGGGCACGCGGGTGCGAGAAGCGGAGACACCACGAGGAGAGCGAGCGGCTCCGGACGCACCGTGAGCCCCTTTCCCAGCCACGGCGAGACGGATGCACTGCATGGACACTCCGACATCCAGCAGGTCACTGAGCTTCCCCGGGCTCAGCCAGCTGTGCCAGCAGGCAGGATGAGCTGCTGGCTGCTTAGGGGTGGGAGTCTCTTTCAGTTTCTTGTTTTGACCAGAAATTTTATCCTGTATCCAAAAAACATTTTTTTTTTTTTCCTGACAAAAGCAGCCTGTGAGATTCCTGCAGAAACTTCCAGTTTGGACAACTCCCATATCGGGAGCATTCTGGCTAGTTCACACTCTCAGGCACATCTTAGCCAGCTCCAAACCCAGCTGGGCTTCTTACTTTCTACCCTGCCCTCCGAAGGGATAATAAAGCTCCATGAGGTCTGGTTATAATCAGCTGGGCTTTCAGCTTCCCGCATTTGGGCCGCGTAGAAGAAAAGAGAACAGGCAGCAAGGAAAAAAGCTGTATCAGAGCTCTGGAAACTGCAAGGGCTCTGAGGAAGGGAAAGACAGGGGCAACAGGGAATGCACCAAATGCAATGAGTACTCCTGGTGTGCAAGGGGTAAGTCCTGACACGAGCTATCACGGAAGCACGAACAGGAACACAAAGCTGGAGCAGAGGTGATGCTGAGTTCCAACACTTTCATAACACAAAAGCTGTGTAAATGGTTATCTCGGGCCTGTTGTTACAGGGTTTTCCTTAAGGACATCACCACAGAAAGCTTCTAACCCCTGCAGACCACCAAGCCATCAACCAAGAGACCAGTAGAGCCTGACTCCTTGGTCCAGGAGCCACGATCCACCGGAATTTTTCCCCACAGAGAAGCTACAACTTGGGGACTGGCCCATTTCCTACAGGTCCCTGGAGCAGAGCAGGGAAAACCTGCAAGAGCCTTCAGCCCCATGGATAGTCATCATGCCAGGGACCAGAACGATGAACGGAGCTGCCAAACCACCAGCTCCCACGGGGTTATCTTCTGACCACGCTCCAGGGTCTGGGCGTTATCAGCAAATGCCAGTCAGGAACGGGGAGGGCTCCCCGCGCTGCGGGGACGTTCGTCACCCCACGGGCCTCCACGCCAGGGAGCTCCTGGCCCAGCTCTGCCTCGTTACGCGGCCAGCGCCGAGTCCGGGGGCAGCTCCGACTGCTCCGTTTCCACCAGCTGCCCCGAGCCGCCCGGGGACACGGAGGTGCCACCCAGCAGCAGCCCCGCGCAGAGCTGACGTCCGAAGCGTCCGATCGAGCTTTGGGACCGAGCTCCAAAAACCAGCCCAACCCCCAGGATCCATGTGCAACACAGGGAGCTCCATGACTTCCTCACGCTCCAGAGCGGAGTTCTGTGCTGGCTCAAAGCAACAGACTCACTCCAAGATACCAACAGGTGATTTTCCTCACTTGGAAGTTCACCCTCTCCAAGGCCCCACTATTCCCCACCTGGCCACCAAAGGTCACTCAGCCAATGGCTTCGCCAGCAGAGATTTTATTTAGCAAACCATGATAAAAAAAGAGTCATGTCTCCCTAGTAACTTTTGGTCCTTAGCTTTCCTCTATCCTTTTTTTTTTTTTTTTTTTTTGGTGTGCATAAGGTTTTGTGCTTTGTAGCTCTTGCTGGTGGAGCAGGGAGCCGTCACCCAGGATCTACCCCACTCTCCTTCCCTTTGGAACAAGCGGCTGGGGAAATAGTTTCCTCCGCACCCTGCGTCCGCGTCGCCTCCCGCCTTGCTCCACCAGTGCCGAGCCTGCGCTTTGTAATTAGACGTTGGAGAAGGGGGGGAAGTCTAAAATAAAATCCGGACTATTCTTGTTTTACTGAGAATGCCTCCTGCTGTGTGTGTAATTTCTGAACTAACTACCCTTAAAAAAAAATAGCAACTACCCTGCAATTTCTGTAGGGCAGTAAAATAGCCCCTTTTCCCCAGAATGGCTCTCCACATGGCAAAGGGACAAAAAGAAAGAGATCTTCAGGGTCTTTAAATATTTGGGATTAACCACTAAAAGGATGGCTGGAAAAGAGTTAGCCTGCTAAAAAGACATTTCAGCAGCACCTCCTTTTTTTACCTAGCATCTGCAGCAAGTGAAGGGAGGCTGTTTTGAGGGATTGAGCCGGGAGCACCCCAAGCCCTGGGCTGGCCGTCGGGATGGGGCTGATGCTGCGTTTGGAGCATGGGGAGGGATGGGGAGCTGCGGCGGGAGCCACGGAGCCGGGCCCAGGAGCAGCCCCCCCAGCAGCAAGAGGGGCGAGAGGCTGAGCAGAGCCGGTGCCACCCCAGGTACCTGCGAGGGCTCCGCTTGTGCATCGCCCCTCGGCTGTGACCGCGGAGGGCCCCGCTCCCATGGACCGGGGGGCTCCACGCTGCAAGTCCCGCAGCCCCAGCGCGTTCCGAGGGGTCTCCCAGCACAAACCACCCGCCATCCCGCGGGGAAGCGGCGCAGAGGCTCACGCAGAGGCCCGTCCTCCGCGCTCGCCCCGGCACGTGGAGATGCCCGTGGGGCACCGAGGCAGCCCCCGGCCCGCCCGCTCTGCGCCCCCCAACAGGGAGCTGAGGAGCCCCGGGGCCTCCCAGGGAAGGACGGGGCAGGAGGCGGTGCCGGGGGAGGCCCGGGGCGGGGGGACAAGGCAGAAATCGGAGCGGGACGAGGGGGGCAGCGAGGCGAGGCCCGGAGCGGGGGGGGAGCGCACGGCGAGGGCGCGGGAAGGGCCGCGGGGGGCGCTCACCGTTGAGGCGCACCGTGAACTGCCGCCGCTTGCGGTCGTGCTCCACCTGGATGGGGCAGCTCTGCTCCAGGAGGCCGAGCGGCGCCGCGTGCGCCATGGTGCCGGGCCGGGCGCTCCGGCGGCGCCGCGAGGAGCCGGCAACGGCGGCGGGAGCGACGAGAGGAGGCGGCGGGAGCGGGGCCGGGCGCGGGCGGCCCCGGACGGGCAGGCGGGCGGGCGCCGCTGGAGCTGCCGCCGCGGCCGCAGGAAACCAGCTGTGCGGCCACGTGCCCGCGCCGCGGCCAATGGCGGCGCCGCCCGTTTGTTTTGATACAGCCCGGGCGCCTCTTAAAGGCGCCGCGCGCGCGCGCGGGGCGGCCCACGCGCGACCCGCGGGCGCGAACCCGCCTGAGGAAACAGGCTGCCTCCGTGCACCGCTGGCAAGTCCAAGCGGCAAAATGCTGGCGTCTTTGTGCGTAAAGCTGCGGGAGGAGGGAGCTGCGTGCGCCACTAGCACAAGGGGCAGGGTGGTGGCTGCTTGTGTGACAGAAAAATATGTATTTAAAATCAGTCTATAATAACTGATTATCAGCATAGTCTGCACTTAAATAGCGTCGTGTGAAGCTAAGTCTTTATTTACTCGTCCCTTTGGTTCCTGCTCCCCGAAGGTTGAGTTTGTAGGCGATGGATTCCTCAGGCACTAGGTTTATTTGGCTCCTGCTGCTCCGAGGCTCCGTGTCGCAGGCTCCGGAGCCGAGCGCTGCTGTTCGGGAGAGTCCTCGGAGCTGCGGCGCCCGGCAGGCTGCAGGAATGGCTGGCTCTGATGGGAGAAGCCTTCCGCACCTTCCTGGTACACAAAAGGCTGGGAAAAAGTCAATAATGCGACGCTGTCCTTCTCTTGTGTTCTCTATGCGCCCACCTCGAGAAATCTAACAAATGTAAACGAGCCGCTTCCACCGCGCGCCCGCGCGGCAGGTTCGTGCTGTGATCTGCTTTGTGAGCCACGCACAAAGCGGCTGGGAAACGTGTCCCACGCCGCCTGGCAGCTCCGGCGGCTGAGGTTCAATCCCTGCCTTTGTTAGGGGCCTTCTGGGCGAGCGGGGATCGATCGCTCCCTCCCGGCAGCCTCCGCTACGGCCGTGCTCCCAGACCGTACGGCAGTGCTGGAAGATAAAGAGGGCAGGACATCGTGAGCAGGTGAACGCCGGGAATGCCAAATGCGGGTTCGGCACAGCTGTGACTTTCCAGGCTGGAAGGAGACGAGTGGCACAAGCCCGAGGGCAAGGGGGAGTCTGGCAGAGAATGGGCCAAATCCAGCACTCGGTCTGAGCTGGGAGGGAGCGACGATGCCTGCGAACATGCAGGAGATGCTCCCGGGAACTGCAGGGCTGCAATCTGGAGAAGGATGGAGAGGAGGAGCGTGTTCTGTGTGCACGAGGGAAGGTGCTCTGCAGTGGCTGGGGATGGTCTCCAGCTCTCTCCTTCAGTCACCAAAGGTGACTTTTGAGCACCAGCCCGTTCAGTGAGGTCTGTCCCGGCTTCTCTCCTTCCCTTCTGTCCTTCCAGATCCACAGATTTACCTACAGCATCCTAGAAATGTGGAACGGCCTTTGAGGAATGCTAAAAATCTACCACCCTTGCAGGAATTTCTGGGAACACTTGAGCTCTGCTGGGACATTCTGCTCAGCCTTCGCCTGTGATGATTACCTCTGCCTCGGGCCAGCAATTACAGCTACCTCTGATCTCCCAGATACACTTATCCGGCAAGGAGTCAGTTTGATCCGATGAGGAGCAGCTCAGGCAGACAGGAGGAGTTGCAGGCAAAAGGAACAACTCCAGCAGACACGTAGAGGCTGCGAAACAACATAAAGGTGCCCATGAGAGGCAACTGAGTCCTGACTCCAAAGAGGAAATGACCAAAGCACTTGATGGCTCAAATGATGCCTCTGATCCTGTTCCCTAACCCCAGTGAGATTTTTCATGCCGAGCGCATCCACATTCCCATTCCCACCTCTGCAATGCTCCTGAAGATCCCAGGTTACAGGCATCCCTGCTGGTTAAACTCCCCGGTGATGCAAGGAGGGAGAAAATGAGGCGATCGTTCCACCCACCCCTTTAATTGCCACCCGGGCTGCAGCAGGCAGCCATCCCCAGCCGTGGAAGGAACAGGAATCGCGCTGTGCAAAATGCTCCCAGCTGCAAGGGTCGTGTCCCGTGTTACACAGCCAGAGCCAGTGCCACCACGTCCAGCTGGGGACAAGGACATCTCCCCTGCGCCCCGGTGCAAGCGCCGCTCTGCAGCCTGGTCAATCTCACACCAAAGCACCGACCCAACCCAAACCTGTTTGCACGGGCCGGCCTGGAGCTCCAGCCCGGCTGCTGATTCAGATCCGCGAGGCCAAGAGCCAGGAAGGCCCGTGACGATCCCACCTCCTGCCCAGCCAGCCCAGGCCGCTCTTGCCTCACAGCTAATGGCCTCGCGGTTCAGTGGGAGCGGGATTTTTTTAACACGGCTCCTCACCCGCGTTGACGGGCTTGAAAGGTGTTGAGCCGGCCACGTCCCTGGGAAGGGTAATGGCTCTCGCTAATAGAACTCTGTAATTTGCTTCCCATTTGAGCATGGCTCGTCTGCACCGCCACGGCTGGACGAAAGCCGGGCTCGGCACGGGAGAGCTTTCCTTGGCGCGGCTTCCCCGTCCTCCACGGACAGGGCAGGAAGGCCCTGGGCCTTCCCTGTGCTTGGGGGACAAGGCTGCTTGGCCATGGGGGCAAGGGAGGCCCGCGCGGCCCCTCACGCCGCAGGCGCGACGAGGCCGCGCGACCTCCCCTCAGCGCGAGCCGCCATTTCGGGGCGGCAGAGCCGGCCTGGGGCGCGGGGCTGGGGGGGCAAAGGGAGGAGAAAGCCCCTCTACCCACCCGCCCACCTCGCTCCACCCGCAGGCGACCGCCCGAGAACCAGAAAACTCTCCGCGGGGAGGTGGGACGTGGCCGCGCCCCTCCGCGGCGGGCGACCAATAGGAGCGAGGCTTTGGCTGCGGGGGCGGGGCCCGGCGGGGCCTGGCCCCGCCCCCGCGGCTCTTCCCCCGCTGCGTGCCGCGCGCGGGCGGACTCCGGCGCGCGCTGCCGAGGCCGGGCATGGTGCTGGTCGCGTCGCCGCCCGCACGCCGACATGTCGCTGCCCAGAGGTACCGGGAGCGCCGCGGGGCCGGGGCGGGGGGACGGCGGGCGGGAGGGCTGCGACCTGCGTTGGGGACGGGAGTGGGAGGGGGGGCTCGTCCCGGGACATCGCCTGGTGCAGCCCAAGGCATCGCCCGGTGCATCCTGAAGGATTTGCCGTGCACGTCCAAGGGCATCGCCCGGTGCATCCCAAGGCACCTCCGGGTGCATCCCACTGCATCCCACTGCCTGGCACAGCGGAAGGTGTTGCCCAGGACATCCCAAGGCATTGCCGGATGTATCCCGAGCTGTTACAGCCCAGCGCGTTGCAAGGAATCACTGGGCACATCTGAAGGTCTCACCTGGGATATCCAAAGGAGTTTCCTGGCACATCCGAAGGCACCCCCAGGAGCACCCAAAGGCATCGCCTGGATCGTCCCAAGGCATCGCCCAACACAGGTGCATCTGGGTGCATCGGATGGCGGCACCTGGTGCTCCGAAAGCATCGCCCTGGCCACATCCAAAGGCATCGCCTGGCACATCCTAAGTGTCCTTGGGCACATCCAAAGCATCACCTGACGGCAGGAGCGCAGGGTCCGTGCCCCCATAGGGATGGGGAAGCCAGGACCTTCCTGGCCGGGGCTGGCACCGGGCAAGGGCACCCAGGCCAAATGTTGGACCTCAGGTTTGTTTGGGGCTGGCGACAACGGGCTCAGCCCTCGCAGAGTGTCGCCTGTGCGTGATGCAAGTTTTTAGGTGTTGGCTGGATGGTCCTTGCGTTATTATTGGCTTAATTAAGACCTAATGGAATAATTAAGTCTTATGTAAACTGAGAAGATAGGATGCTAGATATACAATTGTTGCCCAATCTCTCTTGTATAAATTTCCTGTTATCTGCGCCTTTGGTGTCCCGCCAGCACAGCCCTGATAGGCAGCGCCGTTCTGTTAGGTGAAATCAAGAATATCTCCCAAGCTTTCTCCTTTGTAATTAATTTGTTTATGTGGGAAGAAGAGCACGGGAAGCTTGGAGATCGCCATCCCTGTCCTTGCTCATTCAGAATCGCCTGCATCTACCCGACCATGCGTGTGAGGTTCACTGGTTTCCCCAGATTTTGCTGTGTCTTTGCATGTGCTTAAAAGTCCGTGTGTGATTTTTGCAGGATTTGGGCTGAACTAATCTTAAGTTGCTCGTAGGCAGCGTATCCTGATGGCTGGCAGGAGCAATTTGGCTGCCTGGTTGCTGCTAAATTGATGCCAGAGTAGATAAATGAGTGATTTCACCAGATGGAGCAATTGGGCAGCCTGTTTTTCTGTCTGCTGAAGCCTCTTGGCAACTGCAGAAGGCTCAGGAGCAGACACTGCTTCCCAACCTACGGAGCCTGAACTGCAGCACGAGGGCCAGGCCGCTGGCTGGGCAGCCCTACGGCAGGGCAGGAATGGCGAGGGATGCTCCCCGCTTCTTCCAAAGCATCCATTTTAATTGCAACCTGCTGCCCGATGGCAGCGCGGGGTGGTCGTGCAATTCTTGCAGCTGGGATGCATGTGTTTTTTAGAGGAAAACACGTGCAAACGGCACAGTTTGGCCCCCAACCTGCTGGAAGGGAAGGGGCTGGACGTGTTGCTGGAAGCGCCCCGCGGCGCGTGCCAACCCCGGGCACACGCGCGTGTCAGAGAGTTTCCCCTTGCGGCTGGCAAACGTGAGCGTGTGTCACGGGCGTTATTTATAGAGCAGCACCGTGATTCAGGTGGCCTGGTCACTGTCCTCAGGTATCGGCCCGGGGTGACTCCGTGCACCCAACGGGGGAGTTTTGAGGGAGACGGGGAAAATTGCCACGCTGATGCCTTTGAGCTGGAGGCAGCTGGTTGCATGAGCAGCGCGAGCGGCGACGGGGCAGAGCAGGGCAGAAAAGCGTGCAAGGGGCGATTGCTGCTTCTCTTTTATCACTGGAATAAAATCCCTTTTTTTTTTTCCTTGTTCTGGAGTGATACACAGGAAACTCAAAGTCAGGAGCCATGTGAGCAGATGAACACACCTTGGCGTGACTTTTTTTTTTCTTTCTTTAAATGATCCGTGTCTTAAACGGAGGGAATGTGGACCTGCGTTTCCTGTTTGCTGGGTATGTAGGCTCTGAATCAGCAGCGATTTGTAATTGTGCTGAGCGGGGCTGCTGACTCACGGGTAGGAGCACGTGCCCAGACGGCTCCCCGCGCGGGAAGGCTTCAAAAAAGGGTCTGTGGGAACCCAGTGCAAGGCCAGAAACTGCCTGGACTGCAGGGATGCAGCACTGGGATGAATCCACAACACGGGCGACGCGTCTGCCTTTTCTCAGCCCCTCCTCTGGTTCTCTTGGTGCGTCTGCAATGTCCTCACGATGGACCTGGGTTTTGCTTGTGCCTTGGAAATGCAAGTTGCTTGCAGAGGGGGTTACTGCTCGTTGGGTTGGTGCCTGTGAATGCTCTTAGGTCCGGAGTGCTGCTTCCACCTGCACCAAGTCCGTCACGTTAACCGCATGGCTGTTGAGTCATCCTGGGCCTCCTTGGGCACGGCCTGTGTTTAGGCTGGCTCTGCTTGGGGAAATCCAGTGGGTTTGGGCTTTCATTTCCTGGTTGCTTCCCCTTGTCAGGCTGCAAACGGTCAGGATAGCAGATGGAGCCCGCCGGGGTGTTGCTCTCAGCTGGGCTGCTTCGGTGGTAGATGCACAAACACTCGGCCGCTGTCGTTTCGGCTTAGTCACGGGATCGCCGTCCGCCTCTGGAGTTTTTGAGGATGCGTGTCCCTGTAGCCGTGACACGTGGGAATGGAATGGTGCTGGGCGAGGGAGCTTCTCCTCGGCTCCCAACTAAACATAGCTTTTCAGATAAACACCTTGCGTGGCTTATGTGAAGCTTAGGAGGGATTTCAGCTTAATTCCTCTCCCCATTGCCCATATCTGGTTGATCCAAATTATCTGGTGGGATCAAGATGTGTGTGAAAGCATCCCTTGCTATTTCGGGGTAATCTTGCTGTGTCAGGGCTAATGTTTACTAAAATACGCAAAATCTCTAGCTTGTCTCAAGTCAGCGAAACCTGCCTGAGTGGTATTTATCAAATTGCTGATGTTGAGGGAAGGAGTCACCCCAATGTCCTGGGAACTGCGTGTGTGTCTTTTCTCTAGAGCTTTATAAGGGTCACAGTCGCCGGCAGCAAATCTCAACACGTGGTCCTGGATGTGCTTTTTCCAACACTGCACCAGGAGGTCGCTTGAGGAAGCAGCTCTGGAGCTGCAGGGTTGCAGGCAGGGAGGATGCGGCGATGAGATCCGGAGGGAAAGGACCTGCTTGTCCTCCCCTGGGCTCACCTGGCACCAAAGCTGAGGTAGCTCCAAAGCAATTTGAGCTGTTGAGCAATTCTCCTCCAGGAAGACGCAAGTAGCTTTTGAGGTGCCTGGATGTGACCCACTGCACTTCACAACCACGTGTCTTTACTTCCCTTTTTGGGTAGCAACAGGTCAGTGTTTCCTGATGCAGGGCTCCAGCGTGAGGATTTGCAATTGGGCTGTGGGTGAGGGTGCTTGGAGAGATGTTACGCTGTTGGGAAAAGGGAGCAGCATCCAGCTGAAGCCAGGCTGCATTTCCCGAAGGCATCTCCTTTAACTCCAAGACTTGGCAAAAATCAATGAAATCCGTGCAAGAACTCAGGAATGAGCTTGTTCTGATAAGCTGTCTGTTATAGGCAGGTAAATAAGCAGTGTGCATGAGTCTGTGCTGCAGAGAGGATTTTTTTTGGTGACACGTGGGAATTCCTGATCTTTTTGCAGCCTGGGAGATGCCCCATCTCCCCACGGCTCCTTTTCCCCATGTGGGGAGGAGGAACCCCCGTTGTGTGGGTCCACAATGAAACCTAGGAGATCACCTCCAAACCAAGCTATCCCGTGCTCTAAGCCTTAACTTCATTATGTCAGGAAAATTGCTGATTAGTGGGTTTTTTTTTCGATTAAAAACATAATACAAGTGGAAGGGGAAGCAGGATGAGACAAAATTTACCAGAAATTATTATTTGTAGAGCATCCACCCTTCCTCCCCCCAAAACCAGAAAAAAAATCTAGCTTTGGAAAGGAAGAAGCCTCCAGGGTGCTGGATATAAGTAATTTCCCATCAGTGCAGCTAACCTTCGCTGTGGTTTGGCACTGGGATCGGCACGATTGCTCCTATCGGAGGGGGTGACCGGGGTAGGTGCTCCCGCTTCTGGCAGCGTTTGGACCCTCTCCTCCCCAGCAGCTGCCGGCCGAGCGCTGAAGTGACTCTTGGTGCAGGGTGTTTCCAGCCTGCTAATGCTCTCTTACGTCTTTCCTAGCCAATTTCAATTTTTTGGCATCTTTAGGAGACTTAAAAGCAGCTTTTAATTACTGTTTTCCATCGCTCCAAAGGTCACTGAGATCCTCACTGCGGAGCCAGCAGCACCGTTAATATTTCAGGGCTTGGCTTAAGCAGAGGAGGGTGAATTTAACACTGGTGGCTACAGGGGGGAATACGCAGGGATCCCTAAAGGACTGAGCTCTGAACGGTTTCCAATAAAGCGTGCGCAGAAATCTGCGGCGAGGGTGGCATTGTGCAGGTGTTTCTTCAGAAGTGCCAAGAGACTAAGGGGTAAAATACCCCGTGTGATTCAGTTTGGGTTAGCATGTACGACCTGAGCTTCTCTTGGATCCGGCTGTGCTGCTTTTCTTCTTCAGAGCCCCTTGCAGCAAGCGTGGCACATTTAGGGGAAAGTCACGTAGGAAATTTAGGGAAATGGAGCAGGCTGGTGTAAACACTCTCCTTCCAAGGTAGTCATGGGCTCAGCACCCTGCCAGCTTTGCTGGCTGTTGTGACACTCCGGCGCTGTTTCCTGCTAAGGCTGTGGGCGGATGTTCGCTCCGAAAGCGGTTTGTGACCCGCGAGGCCGGATCTGGAAGCAGGGAGCCTGCTCTGGCTGGAAAGCCGGGGCGCGGAACGTGTCCTGGGCGTCCCGTGGGGCCTCCTCGTGGCCGGGGTTTTGAGCCCGTAGCTGGTGCAACTCGGATCATGAGCACAGTGACACACGGAGCAGAGAGGGATCCGAAGGGAATGCGCCTGTCTGCGAGGCCTGGCAGGTGCCAGTCGTGTGTCTGATGGTTTATAACCACGCAGGGCTGGTGACACGGATGGGACGGAGGGGTTGGAGAGAGGACGGGAGTCCCTTTTGGTGGACCACGTGCTCTGCCCTGGCTGTTAACACATGAGAGTATCCTGGATTGCTGGAAGGGGTTTGCTGTACATCCCAAAGCAGCCGCAGGAGAGAGCAGGAGCTTCCCTGCAGGAGAGAGCGGGAGCTTCTCCTCCATGCTCCATCCATGTGGTGGAAGGAGTTCCTGCTCCAGGGCGGAGAGCTTGCTCTGCTGGGTGTCGGAGTGGGAAAGCTCGGGAAAGGCTCGTTCTGCCTGGAAGGGGACCACAAAGGAGCAGGGCAGGAAGCCGGCGGGATCATGAGGACAGTCTCCGAGTCGGTCCCTAACGTGTGGCCCATGGTCACGTGCGGCTGCAAAGGGACGTGATGCCTGGGAGATGCGAGGGGCTCCCTGCAGGTCATTGCTAACAATGACACAGCTTTTTTTTTTCTTTCCTTTTTTTTTAATAAGAGCCAGATGTGCTCGTCATTGAGGCTTTTAAGAAAGCCACACTGCATACTTAAACATCCCCTGCCGCTGTGGATCTCTTGGTTTCTCTCCTGAAATGCTGCCAAGTTGCATCTCAGCCAAAGATGAAGTGATCCTGTGCTGATGTGTTGCGTTAGCTGCTCTTTGCTACCTCCCAAGTGCCTTTAAAAGGTGCTTGGGGGCGAGGTGGGGGGCCTAGTCCCATGTACTTGCTCTGCATCTGCTTGTAAAACCCCGTGTTTGCATCCAGAAGGTGCCTGCTGTTATCCCAAGGAATTCTTTGGGCTTGCAAACGTGCATGTGTTGAATGCAGCTGCATGCTCAGCTGGCTCTCTAGGTTTCCCTGCTCTCCTTGCAACTAAAATCATCCCTCTCTTTCCGCCCTGTTCCTGTCGAGGGGCTCCCCGCACATTGGCGCTGCTTCCCCTCAACTCCCTGCCCCGTTGGCGAGAGCTCGTGGGCATATGGACCAAGAAAAGTGGTGGTACTGGGCTTGCAGCTTGGCGTGCTGGGCTTGCAGCATCGTTTGCCATGAGCATCGGTGGCCGCTGGAGACCATCCAGAGCTGGGCAAAGCCAGGATTGCCTTTGAGCTGGCCGTGCCTCCGCTTGGCCACCTTCCCGTCTCGCTTGCCCAAGAAGAAGCTGTTGATGAGACCCGTGCGGTCTGATTAAGGTGCCTGGATGACCCGAGGAAAGCGGTGGCCGGAGGAGGACAGATCCCGGAGGTGCTCCGTGCCTCCGGCACGTGCCCCACGTTGCTGCGTTGCCCTTCGTTTGGGATCCGCAAAGAATTTCTTGTTCGGTAACTGCGGATTTCCCCGCGGGGTTTTACAGCTCGGCAAGGGAAACCGTGCGTAACAGTCGCGTGGCCGGGAGCCAGCACGTGTTTCCCTTTATCTCTAGCAGGTTTGACGTTTTCCGCGTCCCCTTCCATGTCACTTGCCGCCTTGCAAAATGCTGCTTTGCCCCGAAATGCTGCCCGCAGCCATGTTTTTCTCAGGCAAAAGGGATTTCTGTGTGTTCGCTTGTTTTATGTAGAAGAAAACGATTCTTGGAAGGGCTGAGCGTGCCCCACGGAAGCTGCAGGCTGTGACTCAGCGCCCTTCGCCCAGCCCGCGAGTCCTTGACCGAGGCTGCGCGCTGGGCGCGCTGGGGCTCGTCCCTGCAAACGGCTTTTTTCCTAGGGCAGAACGACAGCTCTGTAGGCAGCGTTTCATAGGAAAAGCCCTCAACGGCTTAATTCCACTGAACTCCGGAAAAATTGCACCACAGGGAAAATAGGTGGATTTGAGAGACGTGGGTGAGGAGTGCAACAGGAAAAAAAGAAGTTAAAAACCACCAGAATGGAACATGCAGAGCAGTGCGGTCCCTTCCTGCTTTACAGGCAGCAGCGGTGCTGCCACGTGGGAACGGCGCTGCCGACTCCTCACTTTCCTTTTGGGCTGCCCCGTCGCGAGCTGCCCCGGGGGGAATTTGGTGCTCAGATTGGCTGCAAAAAGGTGTTTTCCCACTGCAGAGAAATCACAGTTTTGGCCACGAGCTGCCGTTGGGATTGGTGGGATGGGGCCATGGAAAGGTGTTGCTGCGTGGGAGGATTGCCGCGGGGTTCGGCATGCTGCTGGTCCAGCTGTTGTTTGAGATGCTTTTAAGCTTCATGGCAGGAAATTTGGAGGAATAAAGACAAAATGTTTGCAGGTACCTCCTGCAAAGCATGAAGCACGTGCTGTTTCTATATATTATTTTAACTTGCTGCCAGCAGGAGCTGGTCCCGTGCACCAGCTGGATGCGGTTTTCAGGATGTGGGACCTAGGGCTGTCTTTTGGGATAGAGCTGGAGGAGCAGAGCAAGGATGTGCTTGTTCCTGCTGGGAACTGTCCATGCAGACTTGTCTCCGCATGGACAAGGTTTCCAAGGGCCAAGGTCTCGCCTTGCTGCATCAACCCTTTCCCTTGGCTCCTGCCGCACGTAGGTCGCGTGGGCCAAACCGGTCGCCTCTCCTGACGCAGAAGCCTTGGCTGCTGGTGGTTTGGGCTGATGCTTTTTGGCCGAGCACTGAGGTTTTTGTGTGGCAAGAGGCTTTACGCCGAGATAAGGATGACCCTGAGGGGAATTGGACGCTGTCCCTACTCAAGTCTGCTCTCATCCCAATCCAGCCGGCGTTTTTCCTTGGGCCGCTCAAAGCCCAGCGAGGCCTCCTGGCCCCCCCATGGCCTCACGATGGATGGGATGGATTTGGGGGCTTATCCTGTCTTTCTTGGCACTGTACCCACTGCCCGCGATTGCTTTTCCACCCCAAGGAGCCCTTTTTTTTGCCTGCAGTTTCTTGGGAAGTGATAGGGAAAGTAGTGACGGACTGAGAGAGGACAGGAAGAACAAGCAGTGTCGGAGAGGCAGCAAAGTGCAAAAGGACTCGCGTGGGAGCAGCGAGATCCTCTCAGCTCTGCATTAGAGAGCTGCAGAGCAGTGCTCGCCTGCACCAAGTTGACAGCGAAAAGAAATAACTCCAGGTCTTCCCCACTCCTCCTCCCCAGCACTGTGGTGCTAGGTTGCTGCTGGATATTGGAGGGTTTGCTCCAAAAATGTGCAGCCACCGCTGCAGGCTCCGCTCTCCCCAGGTCCCTCTCTCCTGACACGCTGCTTAGGTACCCTTGGCATGGAGGTAATCGGAGGAACTAGATCACAGATGAGCTTGTTGGGTGGGTTGAGCATAAAAATGCTCGTGGCTTCGGGCAGGTGAGGGCAGAATCGGGTGCTGAACAACAAGTGGGATTTTCTGCCGCGCGGGCCGCGCTGCCGCTCTGCCCCTGCCGAGCGGCGCGGCACGACGGACAGACCTGTTCTGACTCACGGATGCCGAGCTGAGTTTGCAACACCTGCAGTTAGGTAACACCTCAAACGTGTGAGCTGGGCACGCTCGGCCTGGAGTCCCCGAGGAGCGATAAACACCAGGCGGGAGGCTGCCAAATTCGCAATCCCGGAGGGTAACATCACTTGGAGCGGCGTGAGCAGCTGCTTGCCGTGTTCACCCGGTGCAAACGCGGTTCTCAAGAATGTCCCTTCCTGACCCTCCAGCCCAGGAGACACCTGGGTTGGTCTTTTGTTCCTGCTGTGCCCGCAGGCTGGCGCTTGCAAAGCATCGAGGGCTCCCTTATTTTCCACTCTATTCTCTTTGCAAAGCAGGTGCCTGCTCCGGTTTGCGTCGTTTGCAGAGATGAAATCACTCTTTCCCTGCCGAAAATAAATGGCAGGGAGGATGGCAGAAGGCTAATGAAGAAGGAGGCATTCTGAAGTATTGCACTGGAAGCGGAGACTGGCAGTGCTTGGCTTTTTTTTTCCCCACAAATTTACCGAGTTCTGGGAGCAGCTGGAAGTATTTGCAATTGCAGCATTTTGGAAAGAAAAAAGCAAGGCTTTTGGCTATGCTTTGGCATCAAGTTGCATTGGACAATTAAAAAGTCAGATGACTCTTCTCCCTTCCCAGAAAAAAAAGAAATGGAAAGCGTTCCTTCTCTGTCCAGCTGACCCGATCTGAAATGGCCTTGAGTTTCTTCTCTCGTCCACAAACCGTCGTCTGCCAAATGATCAACCCCAAATTGTCTTTTTCTTGGCTTTGCCTCTAGACTGGGAACTCAAAGGGAAAAGCATTGCCCCAGCGAGGGTGCTGGGGGTGGAATTGGATGCAGATGACAGCGGTTCTGCTTCTTTTCCATCCTTTTCTTCTGTAACCAGCTCTTTGCCTTTCTCCACGCACCGTCCCCTTGCTTTTTCCTAGAGATCCAGACGCTTGGGCTGGGGTTGCTTCCAGACCGTCGTCTCCTGGCCGCCCGCCAGTGTCTGCAGGGGAGCGACGCGGCCCGCACGGGTCCCGCGGGATGGATCGGCCCCGCGAGCGCCTTGTGGGCTGCTCTCCCTGGATGGACCCGGGATGGGCTCGGCGGCTCCGGACGAGGCCTCTTGGAGGGTGCTGGAGCACTTGGGTTCCCTTAGGGAAAACCCTGTTTGAGGGAGGGATGCAGAGGCAGCAGGTCCCTGCATAGGCTCACCCTGGATTACGTTGCCGTGCTGCTCCAAAGAGGTGGCAGTAGCCGCTGTAACCGTGGTCTCCTTGGAAGAGGGTTTTGCACAGGCCGTTGCGAGGTTGCACCGTTCTCATTGCACAGGCAGCACGTCACAAAATAGCCAAATGCAAACACCGTCTGGCCAGAGCTTTTAAGTTTCCTAAATGCAGTCCGGTCTGTGCCCCGCGGGGGTTTTTAGAGGGCAGCCTGTCTGCGATCGTGCGTCTTTGTAACCAGAACAGCGAGCCGCAGCCCGAAAGCAAAGTGCCAAAGCAAACATTTCTGCAGCCCTCCGGGTTGTGCAGGTAACCTAGAAATACCCGTGGGATGTAGCTGGGTGGCGAGGACCGCACTGTGTTATCCGACAGTGCGCTGAGCCCCGGTGCAGCCGCTGAGCCTGAGGCTTGCAGCCCCCCTTGATGCTTCTCCATATTGGAAATTCCCACCATTTCCCTCAGTCTCCAGGTCGCTTTCCCACCCGGCCCTGGGCAGGGTGGGCACTGCCAGAACGTTCCTGGCTCCGCTTGAAGCGGAGCAGAGGAGCTCTTGCCCGATTGATGATTAATCATCTCCAAACTCCGTCCCGCAGGAATGGAAAGACAACCCTGTTCCCTTTCCGCCTGGATTCAGTTCAAAGGCTTCGCTTAAAAATAGAGCTGCCTGTGTGTTTCCAGGCTGCCGCGGGGCCGGAGCCGGCCGTGGGTCTCCGGGGCGCCGTGTCGCCCGGGGCTTTGCGGAGAGCGGGATGGTCCGTGTTGATCCTTGGGCACTGGAAAGTGTCACCCTCCGCGGAGCAGTTTGCACAGTCCATTTTAGCTCTCGCTCCTGGAGACTTTGATGTGCCCAAATGTCATGTGGGGAGAAGAAGCCCCTCTTGGGCCGGTTCTGCTTTGCGCCAAAACCCAGCGGGGCCGACGCAAAGGGAACGGTGCTTCCCAGCGCGTCGCCAGCACATGGGACCGCTGGCCTGGGGATTTGGTGCTCAGGAGCAGCAATGATTTTTGGGTGGTTTGCAGGAATCTATTACGTGTTTTATGTCTGAGCTGGGGAATTGATAAATTTGGAGAGGACTGCGGCGCTGGAGCCGGGTGCCGGCACAGCCTGTGCTAGCAGCTCCCATGTTAGCATCCTTTATGTGCTGGTGGTCTGTGCTTGAAACTATACCCTGGGAGTGGAAATCCTCCTGAGAAAATATCCTCTGCAGCCCTCCCGGGCCTTAGGTAAACACTATTTAAAGTTAGAGGCTCTCGTTATGTTGGCATGTGCGTTTACCTTGACCTCTGCCCTTTCCGCCTGCATACGCGTATGGCCTGGCACCGCCGGAGGCTTCGGGAATATGTCAGGAGCAAGCTGGGAGCACGTTTGCAGCTATTAGTTGAAGGTACAGAACTTGCTGCAGCCTCTCCAGGCTGGCAGGGAATCGGAAACAAAACTGCAGCCTGTCAAAGCCAAGCCTGGCTTTGACCAGCAGCGTCGGCGCTGGCTCCTCCTGGACTGCTTTTGAGGTAGAGGGGGAGAGCAAACATGGTTTAGCTCAGCTTTCCTTGCATACTGGCAGAGAAATGAAATATTTTGCTCTGTGTCTTCATCTCTCATGCTATTTGCTTGCCGAATCCATGCAGCAATTTATATTTTGCCACCTGAGACGCTGTGTCTCGGTTGTCACCCAGGAATAGCTGCTAAGTGCTGTCCCGCTATTGTAATGGAACAATATTTCTGCTATTTGTTGTGGTAATAGTTGTTAGTGACAAAGCAATTTGCATGTCACCTGCAGCACCAAGAAATATGACCTCTTTCTTCCCGTCACTCCCTTGGTGACCAAACAACGATCGGGATCTTCCATCTCTTTCTCCGGCGAGCGCCGTGCGCTGCAGCCTCACCCGAGTGATCCGTGCTCCCCTCCTGTCTCTCCACTCTGCAAAGTCTGCAATGGCTGGTATTGCATTGCATCGTATGCATTGCACTGCATGCATTGCATACATTGCACTGCATGTGTTGCATCACATGCATTACATTGTGCTGCATGCATTGCATTGTGCTGCATGCATTGCATTGCATGCATTGCATTGTATGGATTGCATTGCATACATTGCATTGCATGCATTGCATTGCATACATTGCATTGCCACCCCTCAGCAGCATGTGGCCGATTTTGGCCCCGTGAGCGCGTCCACATGGCTGCTTCGCCCAGTTCTTCCAGCACAAACATCTTTTCCTGCAGGGCATTGGGGAGGAGGGAGTGGGACGATGCTGGGGGAGACAGGAGCGGGCTGCACCTCTGGAGCCACAAGCTGGAATTGAATGATTTTAATTTGTCCCAAGAAAACACATCCCCCCGGATGCCTTTTAGAAACCCGGTGCTTCAATGGCTCCCTGCGCTGGCTCCCCCCCAGTTTCCTGTTTACGTCATTGCTATTTCACTGCTGCAGTTTTTACAACTGTTGAGCTTTCAAGTGTAATCTGAGCTGAGACCGGCAGCTGCCCATGAACCTCCCGCGTCTCCCCCTGCTCCTCTCCACTGCGCTCGCGAATCCGAGGGGTCCGGCTCCGTGCACAGAGCTGCGGGCGGCCCCGCGAGCGCCTCGGACCATGACTTCTCGCCTGAAATAAGCCGTGGGATTCGCAGGAAGCTCCTCCGCGGCTGCATTCTGCAGACTTGCTTCTGCTCCCTCCTCCTGCCTCCCTTGGCGGCGAGCCGTGCCGTTTCTGTTCTTCATTTCTGGGAAGCCATGGACAAGAAGCAAGGTATATGTTGCAATTTGCAAAACACGTGGCGGGGGCGAGTGAATGGCTGGTTCTGATGCTAAAAGGGACCGTGTTTCTTTGTCGGATCGATGCATGCCGTTTTCATGCTCTTTTCTGGTAGGCTTGCTTGGAAAGGGGGATCTGTGTTTGCAGCCAGGCATCTATTTTTAAAGTTCTGGAGACTTGCATATTTTGTGCGTTGCTGAAAACCAGGCATCTTAATTGTAGAAGCCTCTCATAGCTAAAGGAAAATATTTTAAGGGTGAAGTTAGCTCGTGCCTCCGCTTTTGTCTGCATTCCTCGTTTGCAAGGTTTTGCAGGAGCTGTTGCGTGGTTTCTCTCTGCAAAAAAGCCTGTTGCGTTGGAAATGCAAGTGCTTGCCGTGGACTTGGCAGTCAGGAGCTCTGATTCAGCAGAGCTGACAGGTTGTTTTCAGCTCACTCTGCTGCAGGCAACTGACTGCAAGGGTTTTTTTTTCTGAAGCACCTTTTCTTCCTCTGAGTTCACTCTTTTGAAGAAGTTGCAAGCCTGGATTATTCACAAGAGCCCTGCTCTGTAAGGGAAGCTCAATGGGCTGATGAGTGACGGCTTTGGGCAGGTTGAGAGCCTTTTTTCCACTTGCATGGGTAGTATTTTCCACTCTGAATGGTGGAAATACTGTGGCATGTCGGCAAGGAGCTGACTCTCATGACCAAAGCAACCAAAATCACCTCCTTGCTTCGCTGTACTCTGCCTCTATCAGAAAAGGCAAAGTTTGATTTTTATAGCCCTTAAGCCTCAATATGGACCCTCATTGCTGTTTTTATTTTTTTTTTCTTGGAATGCTTTTCTGTTTTAGCTCTTCCTTTGCAGCAGAGATGGGAAACACTGGATTCCTGGTATCCTCTGCCCCATCTGTGGCATTTGACTCTCCTTAGGTGGAGGAGAAGGTGGGAGGCATCTGAAACGCTTTCCCAAGCACTAACTGGGCTCTCCAGCTCTGGAAGCAGCCTGCCACCAAGAGCTGATTTATCCTGTGGCCGTCACCAGGACTTCACCTGGGGCTGGCACTGAGGAGGCAGCAGAGAGGTTTAATTTCAAAGGTCGGCTCAGGCAAATAGTTTTATTTACAGTTCTGTAGATTGTCCTGTCGTTCCTCTCCGCCCACGCCGGCAGAGAGGAACGATAAACCTCCCGGGGAGAGGCGCAGCAGAACGGGATTTGGGCAAAGACGCCATGTTCGACGTGGAATTAAGCAGTTCCAGGAAGTGTAAGCGCTTGCTCCTAGCTGGTGAAGGCTACAGCACGAGAGAAAAATTAACTGCTAAGGGTGGTTTTTTTTCTATAGGAGGAAATGGTTCCTTTCTTAGCATAAAGGATGCAGCTACGTGCCTGTAGCATCACGTGGGTAAAACGCCCGTGCTGAGGACCTCGGTCCCCTTATTTTCCCTGCGCTGGTGCACGGTGGCCTGTGCTCCCGGCTGGCACTGCCAGCCTGGTGGCCAGCACATTTGCATGGCTCCTTCCAGGGTGCCAGCACCAGCAAAGCTCAACCATCGACCGGAAAAGCGTTTGGGTTTCAGACCTCGCTGCCAGCTGCCTCTGTGGCTCCGGGCGTGCTGGGACGTGTCCCACATCCCCCCGTTTGGTTACTTTTGCCATGCGCGAAGGGGATCTGTAGATGCCACCAAGCAGCGGGTTTGGAAGCACCCGCTCTGTTCTAGCTGTCACCTCTCTTGCAGGCGCCTGGGAGAGTCCCCAGGTTTTTCAGGTGACATAAACCATTCTTCTAGCAGCTCTGAGCATCCCGACCTTAGGGGGATCCCAGCTACGTGCGAGAGACGATAACGGGGCTTCACAGGTGATAAGGGACCAACAAGAGCCACCTTTGGGGCTAGAAATGACTGCTGCGCCAGGGACTGCCGGGGATGGAATTGCAAGATCTTCTCCTTTTTATCCCACTGCCTTTTTACTTTCCCGTCTTTTTTTTTTTTAAAAAAAAAAAACTCCTCCCTTCATCTTCCATCGCCCAGGGCCTTTGCTGGGAGGCTGCAGAGGCTGCCTCAGCGCACGCTAATCTCGCGGGGCCGAAGTCTGGCCCCGCGCAGCCGGCTCTTGCGCTCGCAAGATAACGCGCAGCGGTGCCGGGGAGCCTTGCAGCGGGGGCGATAACTGGGCTGGGCAGCAGCAAGGGAAGCCGCGCTGTGCCCCGAGCTCGTGCCATGGATATTCCCGCCCGGAGCGGGCCGCAGGGAGTGTGCGGAGCTTTGGGGCAGGACCGCTGGTCTCCTTTTTTCCGGGTTGTGTTGGAGAGGAAGTGGCGCCCGCCTGCTCCACCTCCGCCTCTCTGGCTGCAAGCAGCCGCCAAGGGCTGCAGTTGCTTCCTGAGAGCTTGGGAGTGTGGCAGGAAATTCGGGTCGGCCAAGCAGGATGCTGGAAACCTCGCGGAGCTGTGGCCATGGCAAGTTTGGGAAGAGCAAGGAGATTTCCTGCTTTTCCCATGGGGGCAGCATCCTTGGCAGGGAGAAACGTGTGATTTGCTCTTCTGCAAGCACGGGATGAGCTGGGTTTTCCATAAGCACGAGTGGTCCAGCTGGAGCCGTGGAGCGGAGGGCAGAGCAGTTCTGGTTTTGCTGGTTTTATCAGGGCTTTTCCAGATGGGAGCCAGGAAATGTGTGATGGAGGTGGCATAGGGTGGAACGGGGATGGCCGCTGACCTCAGCGCGGTAGCACGGGGTGGACGGCAGTGATTTGGGCGATGGGGAGCTGGCTGATGGCACGGGGCCTTTGCTGGGGTGCTGTGTAAACGCACTGGGGCCGAGCTGGGGGAATAGTTCTGGTTTTTAGAGGATCGCTGCTGCACGGAGGAGCAAAACAGCTCGTCTGCGCGGCGCAAGCGCTTTGTAGCTGGGAATGTCCCTGTCCCCGCCGACCAGCGCTTGCAAATCCAAGCGTGGATGGAGCTCCCGCAGCTCCGGCGGCTCGGGATGAGGAAGGGCCGCGGTGGCAATGCCAGATCGAGGGCTGTGCAGACCCCGCTGGCGCCGCGTGAGTCAGCGCTCCGGGCACACAGGGCGCTTTGTGCTCCCTGCTCCGGGTTACTATGGCAATGGGGGAGAGGGAGAGCAAACATTAAGCAAAATACCAGCTGGATAAGGGGGCGTTTCGGGGCCTCACGGAAAGCCCTGGCTCGCGGCCACGTGTCCGGGAGCAGCCTCGCTCCGCGGGGCGGGAGATGCGGGCGGATGAGCCTCCCGGATCCGCTGGCCCCCGTGGCGCCCGGATGGAGGAACCTGAGGAGGAAGCAGCCGCTTGGCCTCCCTGCGAGCCGAGGGCCGGGGGCGTTCTGCAAATCCTGCCCGGCCCACACGGGAGCCCCGGCTCGTCCGCACGGGCCGCGGCCCGCGCTCGGCATCCGCGCGGAGGCGGAGGGCGCTCGCTGTGCCCGGACGCGTGTCCGTGCAGGCTGGCGTTGGGCTCGGGGGTCGTTTGGCCGGGCAGTGCGCCAGGGGGGCTCCAAGCAAAACTGCCAGTCGCATCTTGGAGCAGGTCGCAGGGGAGGGATGCTTGGAAAAAGCTCCCCTTGGCTAAACCGCTCGTGTGCAGCGACGGCAGCGTGTGCTCGAGCGCCAGGACTTGAGGACCCCGTGTTGCTGGCCCTGTGGCAGGTCGTCCACATCCAGCAGAGAGTGCAGGGATGCTGGGAGGGAAGGGCCCTCCTGCTGCATGATGCAGCCTTCATTCGGCCCCGGTGTGTGTTTGCTCCTGGAGTTGCTCGAGCAGGTAAAAGTCTGGGGCTATTTAGAGCTCCCTCTGCTCGGCTCTGGATAAGGGATTGGGAGGGGAAATGCTGCTGGCTCGTGAGCTGGAAACCACGGCTGCCGCGACATGGTCCGGTCCCTGGAGACCTTTTCCTGCCAACTCCAACTCTTGGTTGAGTTTGGAGCAGAGCAGCTCGCTAGGTGAGAGTCACTGGGTGCGTGGCCAAGACACAGAGAGGCCTCCAGAGAAACAGGACAGTGCCCGAGTTGGGATGAGAGCCCCGTCCTGTGCTTCAGGGCTTCTAATCAGGGCTTAGTACAGTCAGCAGCGTGTCCCAACGCGAGGAGTGAGGCCCTCGAGCCACAGCTGGGCATTCCCTGGAGCAGAGGCCTGTTGGGAATTGCGGTGCGGCGGTAGATCCCTCTGCTCGGGGAGGCCTTGCCGGTGCCACACGACTTCTCCGAGGGGCTGCACCTCCCGTCCTGCCCACTGAGAACCAGCTGCTTCCTCTCTCCCTCCCTTTCCCAGCCATGCTCAGAGCGCTGGACTTTGTCCACGTGGGTGTCCCCAGGAGCCAGGCAGGTAGGAGCCATTCCTTATTCACTGGGAGCCTGTCCAAGGCCGTGCGGAGCCGGGAACTCCCCAGCTCCCAGCCACACGCTTGGAGCTCACCTTGCAGCTCTTGCTTCTAATGCATCTTCCAGGTCCAGGTGGTCTGAAGCACGTTTAGCTGCAAACCACAGCTGCCCCTTGTCCCTGCTGGGAGGGCTCAGGGTAGCAAGGCGGGATTTTGGCAGCTCATCTCCTTGCAGCCTCCATCCAGAGCTCCTGTTGGGGAAGATCACATGCAGTTAAGCTGGATCGCTCCCAATTCCCTCCTAGCAGAAAATACAAAACCCACAGGAAGCTCGAGGACCTTGGCTAGAGTATGATCATGGTTTCAGTAGCTGTCCCAGAGCAAGCTTTGAGGGCCACCACCGGAGTGCGGCTGCTCGTGACAGCCACATTCCCTCAAGAACAACCGGCCTCGTGGATCCCGGTGCGGATGTGCACTAGGACCTCCTTGCTGCAATGTCCTCAACCCCACAGGGTGCAAAGAGCCCCAGGGCTCCCATGGTCCTGCTGCACGTCAGGTCGGATGAGCTCTGTGTGACAGGGTGGCCTGGCCCTCCCTGACGGCGCCCGAGCATGCACGGGGTGCCAGGAACCGCGGGATTGTTATTGCATTGGAAAATGTGCCATCTCTTCCCAAGAAGGCCTGGATGGAAGCCTGGATCTCATGGGGAAAGGAGTGGTTGAGGAAAGTGGAGTGTTTTTGGGAGCCCCGTGTATCGCTAATGGCGTGGGGGGGACCTCCTGTGGTTGGACAAACTGGGATGGACAGTGTCTCCTGGGGCCTTGCTCCTTCCAAGCCCTGGCGTTTTCTCCCCACAGAAATGTGCAACCAGAATTGTTTTTCTTGGATTGTATGTGGGACTGTAAGGGATCTGATTTGTACCCAGCTTGTCTGGAGCAGGAAAGCTAACCCAGTGTCTCTCTTCTGTCTCTTTCAGATTCCAAGGGATCCTTGGAGCCTCACAAACCAGGTTAGTGCCCCGCAGAAATGGCGATTTTAACCCGTCTCCTAAATATCAGCAATTAAAAATCAAAATTAGGAGAGACTTGTAATGGCCACAGGGAAAAAAGGAGCACTACTGGGATGGCTGAGGAGTATTGCAAGGCAGAGCTTGGCTAAGAGACTCGGAAAATGGTCCCCATCGATGCACTTTTGGTCATTTCTGAGGGCAAGAGATCGACAGGGATGTTGAGACCCACTTGTGCTTCTGGCTGTTGCCTCTAAAATTGGGCAATAGGTGTGAGCATGGTGGCTTTGTCACGTAGCCTTGATGTGGCTGTGCAATGCAAGAGGTTCGGGCCCTAGCTTAGTGCTAGGCCTGTGCCACAAGGTATTTTTTTACTGGATCCAAACTCATTTGAGCTCTGGAGGCTCCAGGACTCTCTTCGGTTCCTGCATATCCGTAGATGAGGCAAAAGGACAGGGTCATTGATATGGGAGGAGGGAGTCTGTAGAAGAGCAGTTGGATTGAGTTTGGGTGGATCTAGGCCTGGCTAGCTGGTAGCTGTGGGTGAGAGAATGCTTGAAGGAAGAAAGAAAATGTGTGTAGCTCACACGTGCATCTTCTGTTCTAGCAAAGAGCAAGAAGAAACGGGAACTGAGGATACCATGTTTCACCATTAAGCAGCCTGTTGCCAACACAACGTAAGTGTCTCCACTGCTTGAAACCAACTGTGGTTCTCCAGAGCATCTGGATTCAGAGTGGGCTGATGGGGAAAAAGGGGAAAGGCCCTTGTAGATTTGACAAAGTCAACATAGTTAGGGTGTGCTCAAGTTACGGCTTGTGTGTGATGACAAGGAATTGCACACACTTGCACACCTGCTTGCACGCATGTACCCAGGGAACGCCTCTCTGGGAGGCAGCTCTTTGCCTAAAATAGCTGAGGGGCAAAGACCTTGCTGGGAGATTTTCTTCTGTCCTGCTTCTGCAGCTCTGCTGATGCCAAAGGACAAAGGCTTGGTGAACTGGGACAGAAGAGGTGAATGTTTTTAGTGCAGGGGAAGAGAAGAGGTGATGTCAGCTGCATTGAGGCAGGTGTAGGATGAGGAGGGTTGGCAAGAGGTCCTCTATGGCATGTCACCCTCCCTGTGACCTGTGCATCACTCACAGCTTCCTGCCTTGTTGCAAGGACAACACAGAGCAGCTCGAGGTGCTCTGCCACATACTGCTTGTTGCCAGGGGCCAGTGCCCAGCTGTATCTCAGGGCATTGGAATTTGTCTGCCCTGTTTGTTTCATGCACTGGATGCTTGTTGTGCTGTGGAGGAGAATCAAGTTTAGCAGCACTCGGTTTGACAAAAAGCAGACAATTCAAATTCCTCCTCCATGTGATCTTCCAAAACACCTTGGGTTTGCCCCACTGCTGAGCCTTGTTTGCTCCAGAAACCTTCTCCACAGACCATCCTTGTTTCAGGAGAGCAGTAAAAACCTCAAAGGGGATCATCGCTATCTAAAAACACAGACAGGACAGATCCCCCGGGGGGGAACACTCCCCCATTAGGACTATCCAATATAGCCTGCGTTCTCCAAGCTCTGCATGCAGCAGCCACCTCCTTCCCCCTGGGGCAGCATCTCTCTCTCTGCTGCTATCACTGTTTGAATTTCCCCGAAGAAAGGGTCACACCTGAGTTTGCTGGGCGCTTGCATGCCCAGAGCACCGCTGAGAAGGTTCATGCCAGGTATCCACAATTTCTTTTCTCTGAACTTCCCAAGATGTAATGCAAATATTTGCACAGTGCAAGGCTTTCACTGTGAGACTGAATACTTCCTTAAAGCTGGAGATTGCCTTTTTGCTCTAATGGGAATTAGAAGGACTGACAAATTGGGCAATTCCCACTCCTTCAAGGTTGCAGGAAATGGGCAGAGCAAAGAAGCAAGGCACAAGAGATAAAAAAGCTAATGCCAGCTGTAGAAGTACCATGCCACAAGTAATGTAAAGTGGCCACCAATGAGGAAAAAGCCATAGAGGAAGACTTTCACCTGCGTGGTGTCGCATGGAGTGTGACATTGTAAAATGCTGGGCTCTCTGCCTGCCAAGCTGTCTACCACAGGCCTTCAAGTGTACACAAATGACTCACGCTGGAGGAATTACCTGTTGTTCTCTGGGTGTGTGTTCCAAGCTACGTGGCTGTCCTGTTACAACACCTGCCTGTCAAAACACGACAGCCGAGCTGCTCTGCTGCAGAAACATCTCATTTGATCAGTCCCAGTCCCTTGGGCTCCTGAAAACAGATGGTTTCTTAGTCTGTTGATTTGATCCCTGCCTGATCTAACTGACTCTTTTGGGGTCCTGCTGGTTGCGTTCAACAAATGCTTTGTGGGTGTGGACTGAGGTTTTACTTGCACAATTAAAGTATTTGTGAGTGTTGGAGGGGGCTGATTTGAACACATAATGACAAGGCACCGTGGAAAGCACTGGCTAAAAGCGCTCGAAGGAACGTGAAAACCTAGTTTTAGCTAAGAAGGTCAACACGGCTGTTGTTCTGCTGACTCTTTCTCTTTTCTTGCAGACCCCCAAGGAATTTGGACTCCAGAACATTCATTACCATTGGAGATAAAGTACGTGCAGCAGGGTTTTTTGTTTTTTTTTTTTTTTGCTTGCCTTCAGTCTTGCTTGCCCCTTTTATGGCGAGTTTCATGGGTGATACTGTCATGTCTCCTTGTAAAATCAGATGTTGATATTTCAATGCACATTTGAACAACCATGAGAAGGACTGTGCCATCCTTGTGCATCTCAGGGAAGGGCCTTTGAAGGCATGAGATGTCCCTCAGCAAGACCTTCTCCCTGTTGAACACTGGGCCTCTGCTCTAATGTTTAGAGCAGCGACTACTTGGGACAGATCCTGAAGGGCAGAGCTAAGCTGGCTGGGTGGAAGCAATTTGTAAATTGGTTCCTGAGTTTTGGGTGAAGTGGAAAATCCTATGACCGCTTCTGCCCGGGGGATTATCCTGTTCCTTTTGTCATGAAGGTGGAAATTCCCTGCAAGGGAGTCCTTGGCTCCCAATGTCTGCCCCACAGTAGGGCCCACGTTGCCAGAAGATGTGGTGGAGGTAGCGGCAGAGGGACCAGGTTTGCATTGCCTCGTTCTGCCAACGAGTTGTTGGTAGCCCCAAGGTCCAATTGGTCTGTGGTGTGCTCAGAGCACTGTCAGGCCTGACCACAGTACTGGGGGGATGTATTTCATCTATACCTCCTTATATCAGATGCATATATCCTTATATAAGATGCACAGGCTGTCCAGGGAGACCTTGGGTCTCCTGAGCTGCTGCTGCCTGTGCTTCCTGGCAGTGGGGATTGCAGGTGAGGTGCAGGCTTTGGTGTCTGGGATGGGGGCCCAGATGAGCACGTAGGACTGCAGAGCACCCCAGCTGCAAGAGGCGTTCGTGCAGGCACCCCAGTGCTCACTAGCTGCTCTCTCCTGGCTGCAGGCAGTGAGCAATGCTGTCCATAGTGAGTGATCACAAAGCTGCCTGCACAGCCCTGCCCGCAGCCTGGCTTGGAATGGAAAGATCCAGTCCATCCTCACTAAATCAGCGTGACCTCGCTGTGCTCCCCGGCCACCGCAAACAAAATCCCTGTTGTCCTACTGACCTCCGGGACTGTTTTACTGCCGGTGTCCAAAGAGAAGCAGGGCAAAAAGTTGCTTTCTGGCTCTCCTAAGCTATTCCTACTGACCTGATGAAAAATACTGCTAGAAATAGCCACCTCCTCTCTTTTGTTTCATTCTCTTGTTACGGGCTCTCCTGGGGCTGCAGAAGGCTGATTGCAAGTGAGCTAAAAATACTGTCCTGTACATTGGATCAGCCAATCTCTATCTCTAGCCGCTTACTTTGCAGGGTGGGCAGGTGCTCAGCTGATGGGCCCTAGTTCTGGAGCAAGATTTTTGGGCCAGGGGAGATAGGAGGGAAGGAAGAGGAGGAGAGGAAGCTTTGGCCAGGCCCGGAAAGCAATCCCACTGCCGGTGTTTGGTGCCGGGGGTATTAATAACTCGGGCAGAGCTGCTCTGCAGCAGCCTGGACAGCAGCGTGTGCCAAAGGAGAGTGCTGGAGCTTGGGGGAAGCTTGTCGTCCTCGCTGCCTTTGCTGCAGTGTGTTTATCCGAGTGTTTCCCCTGCCAGAGTTGCCCACCATTAAGACACAAGATGCGACTGAGCCTTTACTGCTGCTCAGTCGTGATATGTTGATATCAAGGAAAGTGTCTGCCTGGGAACATCCCTTCTCTGATAAAGACCAGCTGGGCTCTGCCTGTTCTGGGGGTTAGCGGAGCTGCCTGATCCAGGTGTTTGGAGCAACACGGTGTGGGATGGAGGAAGAGGGCTTGGGCATAGGCTGGCTTTAGGCCATGGGGCTGGATGATGATCTTGGGTCCCTGAAGTCCTTG